>NW_026529547.1:0-114902 GCF_028500815.1 Rissa tridactyla
GACAGCTCCCACGCCCGAAGAGCTAGGAGGGAAAGCCGTGCCTCGTTGGAAACCTCTTTGGCAGCCGCTCGCGTGGCCCCACAGCCCGTGGGGCTGCGGCCTCTTCGGCGGCCGTCAGCCTCGGCGCCACCTGCCGCCCCACGTGGCGCCGCCGCGCCAGCCTGCGAAGCATTTTCCGGTAGGGCCGCGGCTCTGGCGACAGCTCCCACGCCCGAAGAGCCAGGAGGGAAAGCCGTGCCTCGTTGGAAAGCTCTTTGGCAGCTGCTGGCGTGGCCCCACAGCCCGTGGGGCTGCGGGCTTTCCGGCGGCCGTCAGCCTCGGCGCCACTGGCGCCGACATGGCGCCCCCGCTCCAGCCCGCGAAGCATTTTCCGGTGGGGCCGCGTCTCTGGCGACAGCTCCCACGCCCGAAGAGCCAGGAGGGAAAGCCGTGCCTCGTTGGAAAGCTCTTTGGCAGCCACTCGCGTGGCCCCACAGCCCGTGGGCCTGCGGGCTTTTCGGCGGCCGTCAGCCTCGGCGCCACCGGTGCCCACGTGTCGCCGCCCGCACCAGCCTGCGAAGCATTTTCCGGTAGGGCCGCGTCTCTGGCGACAGCTCCCACGCCCGAAGAGCCAGGAGGGAAAGCTGTGCCTCGTTGGAAAGCTCTTTGGCAGCCGCTCGCGTGGCCCCACAGCCCGTGGGGCTGCGGGCTTTCCGGCGGCCGTCAGCCTCGGCGAAACCTGCGCCCACGTGGCGCCGCCGCGCCAGCCCGCGAAGCATTTTCCGGTAGGGCCGCGTCTCTGGCGACAGCTCCCACGCCCGAAGAGCCAGGAGGGAAAGCCGTGCCTCGTTGGAAAGCTCTTTGGCAGCCGCTCGCGTGGCCCCACAGCCCGTGGGGCTTCGGGCATTCCGGCGGCTGTCAGCCTCGGCGCCACCGGTGCCCACGTGTCGCCGCCGCGCCAGCCTGCGAAGCATTTTCCGGTAGGGCCGCGGCTCTGGCGACAGCTCCCACGCCCGAAGAGCCAGGAGGGAAAGCCGTGCCTCGTTGGAAAGCTCTTTGGCAGCCGCTCGTGTGGCCCCACAGCCCGTGGGGCTGCGGGCTTTTCGGCGGCCGACAGCCTCGGCGACACCAGCGCCCACGTGACGACGCCGCGCCAGCCTGCAAAGCATTTTCCAGTAGGGGACGCGTCTCTGGCGACAGCTCCCACGCCCGAAGAGCCAGGAGGGAAAGCCGTGCCTCGTTGGAAAGCTCTTTGGCAGCTGCTGGCGTGGCCCCCACAGCCCGTGGGGCTGCGGGGCTTTCCGGCGGCCGTCAGCCTCGGCGCCACCGGCGCCCACGTGGCGCCGCCGCGCCAGCCTGCGAAGCATTTTCCGGTAGGGCTGCGGCTCTGGCGACAGCTCCCACGCCCGAAGAGCCAGGAGGGAAAGCCGTGCCTCGTTGGAAAGCTCTTTGGCAGCCGCTGGCGTGGCCCCACAGCCCGTGGGGCTGCGGGCTTTTCGGCGGCCATCAGCCTCGGCACCACCGGTGCCCACGTGGCGCCGCCACGCCAGCCTGCGAAGCATTTTCCGGTAGGGCCGCGTCTCTGGCGACAGCTCCCACGCCCGTAGAGCCAGGAGGGAAAGCCGTGCCTCGTTGGAAAGCTCTTTGGCAGCCGCTCGCGTGGCCCCACAGCCCGTGGGGCTGCGGGCATTCCGGCAGCCGTCAGCCTCGGCGCCACCGGTGCCCACGTGGCGCTGCCGCGCCAGCCTGCGAAGCATTTTCCGGTAGGGCCGCGTCTCTGGCGACAGCTCCCACGCCCGAAGAGCTAGGAGGGAAAGCCGTGCCTCGTTGGAAACCTCTTTGGCAGCCGCTCGCGTGGCCCCACAGCCCGTGGGGCTGCGGGCTCTTCGGCAGCCGTCAGCCTCGGCGCCACCTGCGCCCACGTGGCGCCGCCGCGCCAGCCTGCGAAGCATTTTCCGGTAGGGCCGCGGCTCTGGCGACAGCTCCCACGCCCGAAGAGCCAGGAGGGAAAGCCGTGCCT
The DNA here is from genome assembly GCF_028500815.1 of Rissa tridactyla. Classification (NCBI taxonomy): domain Eukaryota; kingdom Metazoa; phylum Chordata; class Aves; order Charadriiformes; family Laridae; genus Rissa; species Rissa tridactyla. The sequence goes on from NW_026529547.1 coordinate 2,000, forward strand.
CGTTGGAAAGCTCTTTGGCAGCTGCTGGCGTGGCCCCACAGCCCGTGGGGCTGCGGGCTTTCCGGCGGCCGTCAGCCTCGGCGCCACTGGCGCCGACATGGCGCCCCCCGCTCCAGCCCGCGAAGCATTTTCCGGTGGGGCCGCGTCTCTGGCGACAGCTCCCACGCCCGAAGAGCCAGGAGGGAAAGCCGTGCCTCGTTGGAAAGCTCTTTGGCAGCTGCTGGCGTGGCCCCACAGCCCGTGGGGCTGCGGGCTTTCCGGCGGCCGTCAGCCTCGGCGCCCACCTGCGCCCACGTGCGCCGCCGCGCCAGCCTGCAAAGCATTTTCCGGTAGGGCCGCGTCTCTGGCGACAGCTCCCACGCCCGAAGAGCCAGGACGGAAAGCCGTGCCTCGTTGGAAAGCTCTTTGGCAGCTGCTCGCGTGGCCCCACAGCCCGTGGGACTGCGGGCTTTCTGGCGGCCGTCAGCCTCGGCGACACCGGCGCCCACGTGGTGCCGCCGCGCCAGCCTGCGAAGCATTTTCCGGTAGGGCCGCGGCTCTGGCGACAGCTCCCACGCCCGAAGAGCCAGGAGGGAAAGCCATGCCTCGTTGGAAAGCTCTTTGGCAGCCGCTCGCGCGGCCCCACAGCCCGTGGGGCTGCGGGCTTTCCGGCAGCCGTCAGCCTAGGTGACACCGGCGCCCATGTGTCGCCGCCGCGCCAGCCTGCGAAGCATTTTCTGGTAGGGCCGTGGCTCTGGCGACAGCTCCCACGCCCGAAGAGCCAGGAGGGAAAGCCGTGCCTCGTTGGAAAGCTCTTTGGCAGCTGCTGGCGTGGCCCCACAGCCCGTGGGGCTGCGGGCTTTCCGGCGGCCGTCAGCATCGGCGACACCAGTGCCCACGTGGCGCCGCCGCGCCAGCCTGCGAAGCATTTTCCGGTAGGGCCGCGTCTCTGGTGACAGCTCCCACGCCCGAAGAGCCAGGAGGGAAAGCCGTGCCTCGTTGGAAAGCTCTTTGGCAGCTGCTCGCGTGGCCCCACAGCCCGTGGGGCTGCGGGCTTTTCAGCGGCCGTCAGCCTCGCGACACCGGCGCCCACGTGGCGCCGCCGCGCCAGCCTGCGAAGCATTTTCCGGTAGGGTTGCGGCTCTGGCGACAGCTCCCACGCCCGAAGAGCCAGGAGGGAAAGCCGTGCCTCGTTGGAAAGCTCTTTGGCAGCTGCTCGCGTGGCCCCACAGCCCGTGGGGCTGCGGGCTTTTCGGCGGCCGTCAGCCTCGGCACCACCGTTGCCCACGTGGCGCCGCCACGCCAGCCTGTGAAGCATTTTCCGGTAGGGCCGCGTCTCTGGCGACAGCTCCCACGCCCGAAGAGCCAGGAGGGAAAGCCGTGCCTTGTTGGAAAGCTCTTTGGCAGCCGCTCGCGTGGCCCCACAGCCCGTGGGGCTGCGGGCTTTCCGGCGGCCGTCAGCCTCGGCGCCACCGGTGCCCACGTGGCGCCGCCGCGCCAGCCTGCGAAGCATTTTCCGGTAGGGCCGCGTCTCTGGCGACAGCTCCCACGCCCGAAGAGCCAGGAGGGAAAGCCGTGCCTCGTTGGAAAGCTCTTTGGCAGCCGCTCGCGTGGCCCCACAGCCCGTGGGGCTGCGGGCTTTCCGGCGGCCGTCAGCCTCGGCGACACCTGCGCCCACGTGGCGCCGTCGCGCCAGCCCGCGAAGCATTTTCCGGTAGGGCCGCGGCTCTGGCGACAACTCCCACGCCCGAAGAGCCAGGAGGGAAAGCCGTGCCTCGTTGGAAAGCTCTTTGGCAGCCGCTCGCGTGGCCCCACAGCCCGTGGGGCTGCGGGCATTCCGGCGGCCGTCAGCCTCGGCCCCACCGGTGCCCACGTGGCGCCGCCGCGCCAGCCTGCGAAGCATTTTCCGGTAGGGCCGCGTCTCTGGCGACAGCTCCCACGCCCGAAGAGCCAGGAGGGAAAGCCGTGCCTCGTTGGAAAGCTCTTTGGCAGCCGCTCGCGTGGCCCCACAGCCCGTGGGGCTGCGGGCTTTCCGGCGGCCGTCAGCCTCGGCGACACCTGCGGCCACGTGGCGCCGCCGCGCCAGCCCGCGAAGCATTTTCCGGTAGGGCCGCGGCTCTGGCGACAGCTCCCACGCCCGAAGAGCCAGGAGGGAAAGCCGTGCCTCGTTGGAAAGCTCTTTGGCAGCCGCTCGCGTGGCCCCACAGCCCGTGGGGCTGCGGGCTTTTCGGCGGCCGTCAGCCTCGGCGCCACCGGTGCCCACGTGGCGCCGCCGCGCCAGCCTGCGAAGCATTTTCCGGTAGGGCCGCGTCTCTGGCGACAGCTCCCACGCCCGAAGAGCCAGGAGGGAAAGCCGTGCCTCGTTGGAAAGCTCTTTGGCAGCCGCTCGCGTGGCCCCACAGCCCGTGGGGCTGCGGGCTTTCCGGCGGCCGTCAGCCTCGGCGACACCGGTGCCCACGTGGCGCCGCCGCGCCAGCCTACGAAGCATTTTCCGGTAGGGCCGCGGCTCTGGCGACAGCTCCCACGCCCGAAGAGCCAGGAGGGAAAGCCGTGCCTCGTTGGAAAGGTCTTTGGCAGCCGCTCGCGTGGCCCCACAGCCCGTGGGGCTGCGGGCTTTCCGGCGGCCGTCAGCCTCGGCGACACCTGCGCCCACGTGACGACGCCGCGCCAGCCTGCGAAGCATTTTCCGGTAGGGCCGCGGCTCTGGCGACAGCTCCCACGCCCGAAGAGCCAGGAGGGAAAGCTGTGCCTCCTTGGAAAGCTCTTTGGCAGCCGCTCGCGTGGCCCCACAGCCCGTGGGGCTGCGGGCTTTCCGGCGGCCATCAGCCTCGGCGCCACCTGCGCCCACGTGGCGCCGCCGCGCCAGGCTGCGAAGCATTTTCCGGTAGGGCCGCGGCTCTGGCGACAGCTCCCACGCCCGAAGAGCCAGGAGGGAAAGCCGTGCCTCGTTGGAAAGCTCTTTGGCAGCCACTCGCGTGGCCCCACAGCCCGTGGGCCTGCGGGCTTTTCGGCGGCCGTCAGCCTCGGCGCCACCGGTGCCCACGTGTCGCCGCCGCACCAGCCTGCGAAGCATTTTCCGGTAGGGCCGCGTCTCTGGCGACAGCTCCCACGCCCGAAGAGCCAGGAGGGAAAGCCGTGCCTCGTTGGAAAGCTCTTTGGCAGCCGCTCGCGTGGCCCCACAGCCCGTGGGGCTGCGGGCTTTCCGGCGGCCGTCAGCCTCGGCGAAACCTGCGCCCACGTGGCGCCGCCGCGCCAGCCCGCGAAGCATTTTCCGGTAGGGCCGCGTCTCTGGCGACAGCTCCCACGCCCGAAGAGCCAGGAGGGAAAGCCGTGCCTCGTTGGAAAGCTCTTTGGCAGCCGCTCGCGTGGCCCCACATCCCGTGGGGCTTCGGGCATTCCGGCGGCTGTCAGCCTCGGCGCCACCGGTGCCCACGTGTCGCCGCCGCGCCAGCCTGCGAAGCATTTTCCGGTAGGGCCGCGGCTCTGGCGACAGCTCCCACGCCCGAAGAGCCAGGAGGGAAAGCCGTGCCTCGTTGGAAAGCTCTTTGGCAGCCGCTCGTGTGGCCCCACAGCCCGTGGGGCTGCGGGCTTTTCGGCGGCCGACAGCCTCGGCGACACCAGCGCCCACGTGACGACGCCGCGCCAGCCTGCAAAGCATTTTCCGGTAGGGCCGCGTCTCTGGCGACAGCTCCCACGCCCGAAGAGCCAGGAGGGAAAGCCGTGCCTCGTTGGAAAGCTCTTTGGCAGCTGCTCGCGTGGCCCCACAGCCCGTGGGGCTGCGGGCTTTCCGGCGGCCGTCAGCCTCGGCGCCACCGGCGCCCACGTGGCGCCGCCGCGCCAGCCTGCGAAGCATTTTCCGGTAGGGCTGCGGCTCTGGCGACAGCTCCCACGCCCGAAGAGCCAGGAGGGAAAGCCGTGCCTCGTTGGAAAGCTCTTTGGCAGCCGCTGGCGTGGCCCCACAGCCCGTGGGGCTGCGGGCTTTTCGGCGGCCGTCAGCCTCGGCACCACCGGTGCCCACGTGGCGCCGCCACGCCAGCCTGCGAAGCATTTTCCGGTAGGGCCGCGTCTCTGGCGACAGCTCCCACGCCCGTAGAGCCAGGAGGGAAAGCCGTGCCTCGTTGGAAAGCTCTTTGGCAGCCGCTCGCGTGGCCCCACAGCCCGTGGGGCTGCGGGCATTCCGGCAGCCGTCAGCCTCGGCGCCACCGGTGCCCACGTGGCGCTGCCGCGCCAGCCTGCGAAGCATTTTCCGGTAGGGCCGCGTCTCTGGCGACAGCTCCCACGCCCGAAGAGCTAGGAGGGAAAGCCGTGCCTCGTTGGAAACCTCTTTGGCAGCCGCTCGCGTGGCCCCACAGCCCGTGGGGCTGCGGGCTCTTCGGCGGCCGTCAGCCTCGGCGCCACCTGCGCCCACGTGGCGCCGCCGCGCCAGCCTGCGAAGCATTTTCCGGTAGGGCCGCGGCTCTGGCGACAGCTCCCACGCCCGAAGAGCCAGGAGGGAAAGCCGTGCCTCGTTGGAAAGCTCTTTGGCAGCTGCTGGCGTGGCCCCACAGCCCGTGGGGCTGCGGGCTTTCCGGCGGCCGTCAGCCTCGGCGCCACTGGCGCCGACATGGCGCCCCCGCTCCAGCCCGCGAAGCATTTTCCGGTGGGGCCGCGTCTCTGGCGACAGCTCCCACGCCCGAAGAGCCAGGAGGGAAAGCCGTGCCTCGTTGGAAAGCTCTTTGGCAGCTGCTGGCGTGGCCCCACAGCCCGTGGGGCTGCGGGCTTTCCGGCGGCCGTCAGCCTCGGCGCCACCTGCGCCCACGTGGCGCCGCCGCGCCAGCCTGCAAAGCATTTTCCGGTAGGGCCGCGTCTCTGGCGACAGCTCCCACGCCCGAAGAGCCAGGACGGAAAGCCGTGCCTCGTTGGAAAGCTCTTTGGCAGCTGCTCGCGTGGCCCCACAGCCCGTGGGACTGCGGGCTTTCTGGCGGCCGTCAGCCTCGGCGACACCGGCGCCCACGTGGTGCCGCCGCGCCAGCCTGCGAAGCATTTTCCGGTAGGGCTGCGTCTCTGGCGACAGCTCCCACGCCCGAAGAGCCAGGAGGGAAAGCCGTGCCTCGTTGGAAAGCTCTTTGGCAGCCGCTGGCGTGGCCCCACAGCCCGTGGGGCTGCGGGCTTTCCGGCGGCCGTCAGCCTCGGCGACACCGGTGCCCACCTGGCACCGCCGCGCCAGCCTGCGAAGCATTTTTCGGTAGGGCCGCGTCTCTGGCGACAGCTCCCACGCCCGAAGAGCCAGGAGGGAAAGCCGTGCCTCGTTGGAAAGCTCTTTGGCAGCTGCTCGCGTGGCCCCACAGCCCGTGGGGCTGTGGGCTTTCCGGCGGCCGTCAGCCTCGGCGACACCGGCGCCCACGTGGCGCCGCCGCGCCAGCCTGCGAAGCATTTTCCGGTAGGGCCGCGTCTCTGGCGACAGCTCCCACGCCCGAAGAGCCAGGAGGGATAGCCGTGCCTCGTTGGAAAGCTCTTTGGCAGCCGCTCGCGTGGCCCCACAGCCCGTGGGGCTGCGGGCTTTCCGGCGGCCGTCAGCCTCGGCGAAACCTGCGCCCACGTGGCGCCGCCGCGCCAGCCCGCGAAGCATTTTCCGGTAGGGCCGCGTCTCTGGCGACAGCTCCCACGCCCGAAGAGCCAGGAGGGAAAGCCGTGCCTCGTTGGAAAGCTCTTTGGCAGCCGCTGGCGTGGCCCCACAGCCCGTGGGGCTGCGGGCATTCCGGCGGCTGTCAGCCTCGGCGCCACCGGTGCCCACGTGTCGCCGCCGCGCCAGCCTGCGAAGCATTTTCCGGTAGGGCCGCGGCTCTGGCGACAGCTCCCACGCCCGAAGAGCCAGGAGGGAAAGCCGTGCCTCGTTGGAAAGCTCTTTGGCAGCCGCTCGTGTGGCCCCACAGCCCGTGGGGCTGCGGGCTTTTCGGCGGCCGACAGCCTCGGCGACACCAGCGCCCACGTGACGACGCCGCGCCAGCCTGCGAAGCATTTTCCGGTAGGGCCGCGTCTCTGGCGACAGCTCCCACGCCCGAAGAGCCAGGAGGGAAAGCCGTGCCTCGTTGGAAAGCTCTTTCGCAGCTGCTCGCGTGGCCCCACAGCCCGTGGGGCTGCGGGCTTTCCGGCGGCCGTCAGCCTCGGCGACACCGGCGCCCACGTGGCGCCGCCGCGCCAGCCTGCGAAGCATTTTCCGGTAGGGCCGCGTCTCTGGCGACAGCTCCCACGCCCGAAGAGCCAGGAGGGAAAGCCGTGCCTCGTTGGAAAGCTCTTTGGCAGCCGCTCGCGTGGCCCCACAGCCCGTGGGGCTGCGGGCTTTTCGGCGGCCGTCAGCCTCGGCGCCACCGGTGCCCACGTGTCGCCGCCGCACCAGCCTGCGAAGCATTTTCCGGTAGGGCCGCGTCTCTGGCGACAGCTCCCACGCCCGAAGAGCCAGGAGGGAAAGCCGTGCCTCGTTGGAAAGCTCTTTGGCAGCCGCTCGCGTGGCCCCACAGCCCGTGGGGCTGCGGGCTTTCCGGCGGCCGTCAGCCTCGGCGAAACCTGCGCCCACGTGGCGCCGCCGCGCCAGCCCGCGAAGCATTTTCCGGTAGGGCCGCGTCTCTGGCGACAGCTCCCACGCCCGAAGAGCCAGGAGGGAAAGCCGTGCCTCGTTGGAAAGCTCTTTGGCAGCCGCTCGCGTGGCCCCACAGCCCGTGGGGCTGCGGGCATTCCGGCGGCTGTCAGCCTCGGCGCCACCGGTGCCCACGTGTCGCCGCCGCGCCAGCCTGCGAAGCATTTTCCGGTAGGGCCGCGGCTCTGGCGACAGCTCCCACGCCCGAAGAGCCAGGAGGGAAAGCCGTGCCTCGTTGGAAAGCTCTTTGGCAGCCGCTCGCGTGGCCCCACAGCCCGTGGGGCTGCGGGCTTTTCGGCGGCCGACAGCCTCGGCGACACCAGCGCCCACGTGACGACGCCGCGCCAGCCTGCAAAGCATTTTCCGGTAGGGCCGCGTCTCTGGCGACAGCTCCCACGCCCGAAGAGCCAGGAGGGAAAGCCGTGCCTCGTTGGAAAGCTCTTTGGCAGCTGCTCGCGTGGCCCCACAGCCCGTGGGGCTGCGGGCTTTCCGGCGGCCGTCAGCCTCGGCGCCACCGGCGCCCACGTGGCGCCGCCGCGCCAGCCTGCGAAGCATTTTCCGGTAGGGCTGCGGCTCTGGCGACAGCTCCCACGCCCGAAGAGCCAGGAAGGAAAGCCGTGCCTCGTTGGAAAGCTCTTTGGCAGCCGCTGGCGTGGCCCCACAGCCCGTGGGGCTGCGGGCTTTTCGGCGGCCGTCAGCCTCGGCACCACCGGTGCCCACGTGGCGCCGCCACGCCAGCCTGCGAAGCATTTTCCGGTAGGGCCGCGTCTCTGGCGACAGCTCCCACGCCCGTAGAGCCAGGAGGGAAAGCCGTGCCTCGTTGGAAAGCTCTTTGGCAGCCGCTCGCGTGGCCCCACAGCCCGTGGGGCTGCGGGCATTCCGGCAGCCGTCAGCCTCGGCGCCACCGGTGCCCACGTGGTGCTGCCGCGCCAGCCTGCGAAGCATTTTCCGGTAGGGCCGCGTCTCTGGCGACAGCTCCCACGCCCGAAGAGCTAGGAGGGAAAGCCGTGCCTCGTTGGAAAGCTCTTTGGCAGCCGCTCGCGTGGCCCCACAGCCCGTGGGGCTGCGGGCTCTTCGGCGGCCGTCAGCCTCGGCGCCACCTGCGCCCACGTGGCGCCGCCGCGCCAGCCTGCGAAGCATTTTCCGGTAGGGCCGCGGCTCTGGCGACAGCTCCCACGCCCGAAGAGCCAGGAGGGAAAGCCGTGCCTCGTTGGAAAGCTCTTTGGCAGCTGCTGGCGTGGCCCCACAGCCCGTGGGGCTGCGGGCTTTCCGGCGGCCGTCAGCCTCGGCGCCACTGGCGCCGACATGGCGCCCCCGCTCCAGCCCGCGAAGCATTTTCCGGTGGGGCCGCGTCTCTGGCGACAGCTCCCACGCCCGAAGAGCCAGGAGGGAAAGCCGTGCCTCGTTGGAAAGCTCTTTGGCAGCCACTCGCGTGGCCCCACAGCCCGTGGGGCTGCGGGCTTTTCGGCGGCCGTCAGCCTCGGCGCCACCGGTGCCCACGTGTCGCCGCCGCACCAGCCTGCGAAGCATTTTCCGGTAGGGCCGCGTCTCTGGCGACAGCTCCCACGCCCGAAGAGCCAGGAGGGAAAGCCGTGCCTCGTTGGAAAGCTCTTTGGCAGCCGCTCGCGTGGCCCCACAGCCCGTGGGGCTGCGGGCTTTCCGGCGGCCGTCAGCCTCGGCGAAACCTGCGCCCACGTGGCGCCGCCGCGCCAGCCCGCGAAGCATTTTCCGGTAGGGCCGCGTCTCTGGCGACAGCTCCCACGCCCGAAGAGCCAGGAGGGAAAGCCGTGCCTCGTTGGAAAGCTCTTTGGCAGCCGCTCGCGTGGCCCCACAGCCCGTGGGGCTTCGGGCATTCCGGCGGCTGTCAGCCTCGGCGCCACCGGTGCCCACGTGTCGCCGCCGCGCCAGCCTGCGAAGCATTTTCCGGTAGGGCCGCGGCTCTGGCGACAGCTCCCACGCCCGAAGAGCCAGGAGGGAAAGCCGTGCCTCGTTGGAAAGCTCTTTGGCAGCCGCTCGTGTGGCCCCACAGCCCGTGGGGCTGCGGGCTTTTCGGCGGCCGACAGCCTCGGCGACACCAGCGCCCACGTGACGACGCCGCGCCAGCCTGCAAAGCATTTTCCGGTAGGGCCGCGTCTCTGGCGACAGCTCCCACGCCCGAAGAGCCAGGAGGGAAAGCCGTGCCTCGTTGGAAAGCTCTTTGGCAGCTGCTCGCGTGGCCCCACAGCCCGTGGGGCTGCGGGCTTTCCGGCGGCCGTCAGCCTCGGCGCCACCGGCGCCCACGTGGCGCCGCCGCGCCAGCCTGCGAAGCATTTTCCGGTAGGGCTGCGGCTCTGGCGACAGCTCCCACGCCCGAAGAGCCAGGAGGGAAAGCCGTGCCTCGTTGGAAAGCTCTTTGGCAGCCGCTGGCGTGGCCCCACAGCCCGTGGGGCTGCGGGCTTTTCGGCGGCCGTCAGCCTCGGCACCACCGGTGCCCACGTGGCGCCGCCACGCCAGCCTGCGAAGCATTTTCCGGTAGGGCCGCGTCTCTGGCGACAGCTCCCACGCCCGTAGAGCCAGGAGGGAAAGCCGTGCCTCGTTGGAAAGCTCTTTGGCAGCCGCTCGCGTGGCCCCACAGCCCGTGGGGCTGCGGGGTTTCCGGCAGCCGTCAGCCTCGGCGCCACCGGTGCCCACGTGGCGCTGCCGCGCCAGCCTGCGAAGCATTTTCCGGTAGGGCCGCGTCTCTGGCGACAGCTCCCACGCCCGAAGAGCTAGGAGGGAAAGCCGTGCCTCGTTGGAAACCTCTTTGGCAGCCGCTCGCGTGGCCCCACAGCCCGTGGGGCTGCGGGCTCTTCGGCGGCCGTCAGCCTCGGCGCCACCTGCGCCCACGTGGCGCCGCCGCGCCAGCCTGCGAAGCATTTTCCGGTAGGGCCGCGGCTCTGGCGACAGCTCCCACGCCCGAAGAGCCAGGAGGGAAAGCCGTGCCTCGTTGGAAAGCTCTTTGGCAGCTGCTGGCGTGGCCCCACAGCCCGTGGGGCTGCGGGCTTTCCGGCGGCCGTCAGCCTCGGCGCCACTGGCGCCGACATGGCGCCCCCGCTCCAGCCCGCGAAGCATTTTCCGGTGGGGCCGCGTCTCTGGCGACAGCTCCCACGCCCGAAGAGCCAGGAGGGAAAGCCGTGCCTCGTTGGAAAGCTCTTTGGCAGCTGCTGGCGTGGCCCCACAGCCCGTGGGGCTGCGGGCTTTCCGGCGGCCGTCAGCCTCGGCGCCACCTGCGCCCACGTGGCGCCGCCGCGCCAGCCTGCAAAGCATTTTCCGGTAGGGCCGCGTCTCTGGCGACAGCTCCCACGCCCGAAGAGCCAGGACGGAAAGCCGTGCCTCGTTGGAAAGCTCTTTGGCAGCTGCTCGCGTGGCCCCACAGCCCGTGGGACTGCGGGCTTTCTGGCGGCCGTCAGCCTCGGCGACACCGGCGCCCACGTGGTGCCGCCGCGCCAGCCTGCGAAGCATTTTCCGGTAGGGCCGCGGCTCTGGCGACAGCTCCCACGCCCGAAGAGCCAGGAGGGAAAGCCATGCCTCGTTGGAAAGCTCTTTGGCAGCCGCTCGCGCGGCCCCACAGCCCGTGGGGCTGCGGGCTTTCCGGCAGCCGTCAGCCTAGGTGACACCGGCGCCCATGTGTCGCCGCCGCGCCAGCCTGCGAAGCATTTTCTGGTAGGGCCGTGGCTCTGGCGACAGCTCCCACGCCCGAAGAGCCAGGAGGAAAAGCCGTGCCTCGTTGGAAAGCTCTTTGGCAGCTGCTGGCGTGGCCCCACAGCCCGTGGGGCTGCGGGCTTTCCGGCGGCCGTCAGCATCGGCGACACCAGTGCCCACGTGGCGCCGCCGCGCCAGCCTGCGAAGCATTTTCCGGTAGGGCCGCGTCTCTGGTGACAGCTCCCACGCCCGAAGAGCCAGGAGGGAAAGCCGTGCCTCGTTGGAAAGCTCTTTGGCAGCTGCTCGCGTGGCCCCACAGCCCGTGGGGCTGCGGGCTTTTCAGCGGCCGTCAGCCTCGGCGACACCGGCGCCCACGTGGCGCCGCCGCGCCAGCCTGCGAAGCATTTTCCGGTAGGGTTGCATCTCTGGCGACAGCTCCCACGCCCGAAGAGCCAGGAGGGAAAGCCGTGCCTCGTTGGAAAGCTCTTTGGCAGCTGCTCGCGTGGCCCCACAGCCCGTGGGGCTGCGGGCTTTTCGGCGGCCGTCAGCCTCGGCACCACCGTTGCCCACGTGGCGCCGCCACGCCAGCCTGTGAAGCATTTTCCGGTAGGGCCGCGTCTCTGGCGACAGCTCCCACGCCCGAAGAGCCAGGAGGGAAAGCCGTGCCTTGTTGGAAAGCTCTTTGGCAGCCGCTCGCGTGGCCCCACAGCCCGTGGGGCTGCGGGCTTTCCGGCGGCCGTCAGCCTCGGCGCCACCGGTGCCCACGTGGCGCCGCCGCGCCAGCCTGCGAAGCATTTTCCGGTAGGGCCGCGTCTCTGGCGACAGCTCCCACGCCCGAAGAGCCAGGAGGGAAAGCCGTGCCTCGTTGGAAAGCTCTTTGGCAGCCGCTCGCGTGGCCCCACAGCCCGTGGGGCTGCGGGCTTTCCGGCGGCCGTCAGCCTCGGCGACACCTGCGCCCACGTGGCGCCGTCGCGCCAGCCCGCGAAGCATTTTCCGGTAGGGCCGCGGCTCTGGCGACAACTCCCACGCCCGAAGAGCCAGGAGGGAAAGCCGTGCCTCGTTGGAAAGCTCTTTGGCAGCCGCTCGCGTGGCCCCACAGCCCGTGGGGCTGCGGGCATTCCGGCGGCCGTCAGCCTCGGCCCCACCGGTGCCCACGTGGCGCCGCCGCGCCAGCCTGCGAAGCATTTTCCGGTAGGGCCGCGTCTCTGGCGACAGCTCCCACGCCCGAAGAGCCAGGAGGGAAAGCCGTGCCTCGTTGGAAAGCTCTTTGGCAGCCGCTCGCGTGGCCCCACAGCCCGTGGGGCTGCGGGCTTTCCGGCGGCCGTCAGCCTCGGCGACACCTGCGGCCACGTGGCGCCGCCGCGCCAGCCCGCGAAGCATTTTCCGGTAGGGCCGCGGCTCTGGCGACAGCTCCCACGCCCGAAGAGCCAGGAGGGAAAGCCGTGCCTCGTTGGAAAGCTCTTTGGCAGCCGCTCGCGTGGCCCCACAGCCCGTGGGGCTGCGGGCTTTTCGGCGGCCGTCAGCCTCGGCGCCACCGGTGCCCACGTGGCGCCGCCGCGCCAGCCTGCGAAGCATTTTCCGGTAGGGCCGCGTCTCTGGCGACAGCTCCCACGCCCGAAGAGCCAGGAGGGAAAGCCGTGCCTCGTTGGAAAGCTCTTTGGCAGCCGCTCGCGTGGCCCCACAGCCCGTGGGGCTGCGGGCTTTCCGGCGGCCATCAGCCTCGGCGACACCAGTGTCCACGTGGCGCCGCCACGCCAGCCTGCGAAGTATTTTCCGGTAGGGCCGCGTCTCTGGCGACAGCTCCCACGCCCGAAGAGCCAGGAGGGAAAGCCGTGCCTCGTTGGAAAGCTCTTTGGCAGCCGCTCGCGTGGCCCCACAGCCCGTGGGGCTGCGGGCTTTTCAGCGGCCGTCAGCCTCGGCGACACCAGTGCCCACGTGGCGCCGCCGCGCCAGCCTGCGAAGCATTTTCCGGTAGGGCCGCGTCTCTGGCGACAGCTCCCACGCCCGAAGAGCCAGGAGGGAAAGCTGTGCCTCCTTGGAAAGCTCTTTGGCAGCCGCTCGCGTGGCCCCACAGCCCGTGGGGCTGCGGGCTTTCCGGCGGCCGTCAGCCTCGGCGCCACCTGCGCCCACGTGGCGCCGCCGCGCCAGCCTGCGAAGCATTTTCCGGTAGGGCCGCGGCTCTGGCGACAGCTCCCACGCCCGAAGAGCCAGGAGGGAAAGCCATGCCTCGTTGTAAAGCTCTTTGGCAGCCGCTGGCGTGGCCCCACAGCCCGTGGGGCTGCGGGCTTTCCGGCGGCCGTCAGCCTCGGCGCCACCGGCGCCCACGTGGCGCCGCCGCGCCAGCCTGCGAAGCATTTTCCGGTAGGGCCGCGTCTCTGGCGACAGCTCCCACGCCCGAAGAGCCAGGAGGGAAAGCCGTGCCTCGTTGGAAAGCTCTTTGGCAGCCGCTGGCGTGGCCCCACAGCCCGTGGGGCTGCGGGCTTTTCGGCGGCCGTCAGCCTGGGCGACACCAGTGCCCACGTGGCGCCGCCGAGCCAGCCTGCGAAGCATTTTCCGGTAGGGCCGCGGCTCTGGCGACAGCTCCCACGCCCGAAGAGCCAGGAGGGAAAGCCGTGCCTCGTTGGAAAGCTCTTTGGCAGCTGCTCGCGTGGCCCCACAGCCCGTGGGGCTGCGGGCTTTCCGGCGGCCGTCAGCATCGGCGACACCAGTGCCCACCTGGCACCGCCGCGCCAGCCTGCGAAGCATTTTCCGGTAGGGCCGCGTCTCTGGCGACAGCTCCCACGCCCGAAGAGCCAGGAGGGAAAGCTGTGCCTCCTTGGAAAGCTCTTTGGCAGCCGCTCGCGTGGCCCCAGAGCCCGTGGGGCTGCGGGCTTTCCGGCGGCCGTCAGCCTCGGCGCCACCGGTGCCCACGTGGCGCCGCCGCGCCAGCCTGCGAAGCATTTTCCGGTAGGGCCGCGTCTCTGGCGACAGCTCCCACGCCCGAAGAGCCAGGAGGGAAAGCCGTGCCTCGTTGGAAAGCTCTTTGGCAGCCGCTCGCGTGGCCCCACAGCCCGTGGGGCTGCGGGCTTTTCGGCGGCCATCAGCCTCGGCGCTACCGGTGCCCACGTGGCGCCGCCGCGCCAGCCTGCGAAGCATTTTCCGGTAGGGCCGTGGCTCTGGCGACAGCTCCCACGCCCGAAGAGCCAGGAGGGAAAGCCGTGCCTCGTTGGAAACCTCTTTGGCAGCCGCTCGCGTGGCCCCACAGCACGTGTGGCTGCGGGCTTTCCGGCAGCCGTCAGCCTCGGCGCCACCTGCGCCCACGTGGCACCGCCGCGCCAGCCTGCGAAGCATTTTCCAGTAGGGCCGCGTCTCTGGCGACAGCTCCCACGCCCGAAGAGCCAGGAGGGAAAGCCGTGCCTCGTTGGAAAGCTCTTTGGCAGCCGCTGGCGTGGCCCCACAGCCCGTGGGGCTGCGGGCTTTCCGGCGGCCGTCAGCCTCGGCGACACCGGCGCCCACGTGGCGCCGCCACGCCAGCCTGCGAAGCATTTTCCGGTAGGGCCGCGGCTCTGGCGACAGCTCCCACGCCCGAAGAGCCAGAAGGGAAAGCCGTGCCTCGTTGGAAAGCTCTTTGGCAGCTGCTCGCGTGGCCCCACAGCCCGTGGGGCTGCGGGCTTTCCGGCGTCCGTCAGCCTCGGCGACACCAGTGCCCACGTGGCGCCGCCGCGCCAGCCTGCGAAGCATTTTCCAGTAGGGCCGCGTCTCTGGCGACAGCTCCCACGCCCGAAGAGCCAGGAGGGAAAGCCGTGCCTCGTTGGAAAGCTCTTTGGCAGCCGCTCGCGTGGCCCCACAGCCCGTGGGGCTGCGGGCTTTCCGGCGGCCGTCAGCCTCGGCGCCACCTGCGCCCACGTGGCGCCGCCGCACCAGCCTGCGAAGCATTTTCCGGTAGGGCCGCGTCTCTGGTGACAGCTCCCACGCCCGAAGAGCCAGGAGGGAAAGCCGTGCCTCGTTGGAAAACTCTTTGGCAGCCGCTCGTGTGGCCCCACAGCCCGTGGGGCTGCGGGCATTCCGGCAGCCGTCAGCCTCGGTGACACCGGCGCCCACGTGTCGCCGCCGCGCCAGCCTGCGAAGCATTTTCCGGTAGGGCCGCGGCTCTGGCGACAGCTCCCACGCCCGAAGAGCCAGGAGGGAAAGCCGTGCCTCGTTGGAAACCTCTTTGGCAGCTGCTCGCGTGGCCCCACAGCCCGTGGGGCTGCGGGCTTTCCGGCAGCCGTCAGCGTCGGCGACACCGTCGCCCACGTGACGCCGCCGCGCCAGCCTGCAAAGCATTTTCCGGTAGGGCTGCGGCTCTGGCGACAGCTCCCACGCCCGAAGAGCCAGGAGGGAAAGCCATGCCTCGTTGGAAAGCTCTTTGGCAGATGCTCGCGTGGCCCCACAGCCCGTGGGGCTGCGGGCTTTCCGGCGGCCATCAGCCTCGGCGCCACCGGCGCCCACGTGTCCCCGCCGCGCCAGCCTGCAAAGCATTTTCCGGTAGGGCCGCGTCTCTGGCGACAGCTCCCACGCCCGAAGAGCCAGGAGGGAAAGCTGTGCCTCGTTGGAAAGCTCTTTGGCAGCCGCTCGCGTGGCCCCACAGCCTGTGGGGCTGCGGGCTTTCCGGCGGCCGTCAGCCTCGGCGCCACCTGCGCCCACGTGGCGCCGCCACGCCAGCCTGCGAAGCTTTTTCCGGTAGGGCCGCGGCTCTGGCGACAGCTCCCACGCCCGAAGAGCCAGGAGGGAAAGCCGTGCCTCGTTGGAAAGCTCTTTGGCAGCCGCTCGCGTGGCCCCACAGCCCGTGGGGCTGCGGGCTTTCCGGCGGCCGTCAGCCTCGGCGCCACTGGCGCCCACATGGCGCCCCCACGCCAGCCTGAGAAGCATTTTCCCGTAGGGACGCGTCTCTGGCTACAGCTCCCATGCCCGAAGAGCCAGGAGGGAAAGCCGTGCCTCGTTGGAAAGCTCTTTGGCAGCCGCTCGCGTGGCCCCACAGCCCGTGGGGCTGCGGGCTTTTCGGCGGCCGTCAGCCTCGGCGACACCAGCGCCCACCTGACGACGCCGCGCCAGCCTGCGAAGCATTTTCCGGTAGGGCCGCGGCTCTGGCGACAGCTCCCACGCCCGAAGAGCTAGGAGGGAAAGCTGTGCCTCGTTGGAAAGCTCTTTGGCAGCCGCTCGCGTGGCCCCACAGCCCGTGGGGCTGCGGGCTTTCCGGCGGCCGTCAGCCTCGGCGCCACTGGCGCCCACATGGCGCCCCCACGCCAGCCTGAGAAGCATTTACCCGTAGGGACGCGTCTCTGGCTACAGCTCCCATGCCCGAAGAGCCAGGAGGGAAAGCCGTGCCTCGTTGGAAAGCTCTTTGGCAGCCGCTCGCGTGGCCCCACAGCCCGTGGGGCTGCGGGCTTTCCGGCGGCCGTCAGCCTCGGCGACACCAGCGCCCACCTGACGACGCCGCGCCAGCCTGCGAAGCATTTTCCGGTAGGGCCGCGGCTCTGGCGACAGCTCCCACGCCCGAAGAGCTAGGAGGGAAAGCTGTGCCTCCTTGGAAAGCTCTTTGGCAGCCGCTCGCGTGGCCCCACAGCCCGTGGGGCTGCGGGCTTTCCGGCGGCCGTCAGCCTCGGCGCCACCTGCGCCCACGTGGCGCCGCCGCGCCAGCCTGCGAAGCATTTTCCGGTAGGGCCGTGGCTCTGGCGACAGCTCCCACGCCCGAAGAGCCAGGAGGGAAAGCCGTGCCTCGTTGGAAAGCTCTTTGGCAGCCGCTCGCGTGGCCCCACAGCCCGTGGGGCTGCGGGCTTTTCGGCGGCCGTCAGCCTCGGCGACACCGGCGCCCACGTGGCGCCGCCGCGCCAGCCTGCGAAGCATTTTCCGGTAGGGCCGCGTCTCTGGCGACAGCTCCCACGCCCGAAGAGCCAGGAGGGAAAGCCGTGCCTCGTTGGAAAGCTCTTTGGCAGCTGCTCGCGTGGCCCCACAGCCCGTGGGGCTGCGGGCTTTTCGGCGGCCGTCAGCCTCGGCGCCACCGGCGCCCACGTGGCGCCGCCGCGCCAGCCTGCGAAGCATTTTCCGGTAGGGCTGCGGCTCTGGCGACAGCTCCCACGCCCGAAGAGCCAGGAGGGAAAGCCGTGCCTCGTTGGAAAGCTCTTTGGCAGCCGCTCGCGTGGCCCCACAGCCCGTGGGGCTGCGGGATTTTCGGCGGCCGTCAGCCTCGGCGCCACCGGTGCCCACGTGGCGCCGCCGCGCCAGCCTGCGAAGCATTTTCCGGTAGGGCCGCGTCTCTGGCGACAGCTCCCACGCCCGAAGAGCCAGGAGGGAAAGCCGTGCCTCGTTGGAAAGCTCTTTGGCAGCCGCTGGCGTGGCCCCACAGCCCGTGGGGCTTCGGGCTTTTCGGCGGCCGTCAGCCTCGGCGACACCAGTGCCCACGTGGCGCCGCCGAGCCAGCCTGCGAAGCATTTTCCGGTAGGGCCGCGGCTCTGGCGACAGCTCCCACGCCCGAAGAGCCAGGAGGGAAAGCCGTGCCTCGTTGGAAAGCTCTTTGGCAGCTGCTCGCGTGGCCCCACAGCCCGTGGGGCTGCGGGCTTTTCGGCGGCCGTCAGCCTCGGCGCCACCGGCGCCCACGTGGCGCCGCCGCGCCAGCCTGCGAAGCATTTTCCGGTAGGGCTGCGGCTCTGGCGACAGCTCCCACGCCCGAAGAGCCAGGAGGGAAAGCCGTGCCTCGTTGGAAAGCTCTTTGGCAGCCGCTCGCGTGGCCCCACAGCCCGTGGGGCTGCGGGCTTTTCGGCGGCCGTCAGCCTCGGCGCCACCGGTGCCCACGTGGCGCCGCCGCGCCAGCCTGCGAAGCATTTTCCGGTAGGGCCGCGTCTCTGGCGACAGCTCCCACGCCCGAAGAGCCAGGAGGGAAAGCCGTGCCTCGTTGGAAAGCTCTTTGGCAGCCGCTCGCGTGGCCCCACAGCCCGTGGGGCTGCGGGCTTTCCGGCGGCCGTCAGCCTCGGCGACACCTGCCCCCACGTGGCGCCGCCGCGCCAGCCTGCGAAGCGTTTTCCAGTAGGGCCGCGTCTCTGGCGACAGCTCCCACGCCCGAAGAGCCAGGAGGGAAAGCCGTGCCTCGTTGGAAAGCTCTTTGGCAGCTGCTCGCGTGGCCCCACAGCCCGTGGGGCTGCGGGCTTTCCGGCGGCCGTCAGCCTCGGCGACACCTGCGGCCACGTGGCGCCGCCGCGCCAGCCCGCGAAGCATTTTCCGGTAGGGCCGCGGCTCTGGCGACAGCTCCCACGCCCGAAGAGCCAGGAGGGAAAGCCGTGCCTCGTTGGAAAGCTCTTTGGCAGCCGCTCGCGTGGCCCCACAGCCCGTGGGGCTGCGGGCATTCCGGCAGCCGTCAGCCTCGGCACCACCGGCGCCAACGTGGCGCCGCCGCGTCAGCCTGCTAAGCATTTTCCGGTAGGGCTGCGGCTCTGGCGACAGTTCCCACGCCCGAACAGCCAGGAGGGAAAGCCGTGCCTCGTTGGAAAGCTCTTTGGCAGCCGCTGGCGTGGCCCCACAGCCCGTGGGGCTGCGGGCTTTCCGGCGGCCGTCAGCCTCGGCGACACCGGTGCCCACGTGGCGCCGCCGCGCCAGCCTGCGAAGCATTTTCCGGTAGGGCCGCGTCTCTGGCGACAGCTCCCACGCCCGAAGAGCCAGGAGGGAAAGCCGTGCCTCGTTGGAAAGCTCTTTGGCAGCCGCTCGCGTGGCCCCACAGCCCGTGGGGCTGCGAGCTTTTCGGCGGCCGTCAGCCTCGGCGCCACCGGTGCCGACGTGGCGCCGCCGCGCCAGCCTGCGAAGCATTTTCCGGTAGGGCCGCGTCTCTGGCGACAGCTCCCACGCCCGAAGAGCCAGGAGGGAAAGCCGTGCCTCGTTGGAAAGCTCTTTGGCAGCCGCTCGCGTGGCCTCACAGCCCGTGGGGCTGCGGGCTTTCCGGCGGCCGTCAGCCTCGGCGACACCTGCGCCCACGTGGCGCCGCCGCGCCAGCCTGCGAAGCATTTTCCGGTAGGGCCGCGTCTCTGGCGACAGCTCCCACGCCCGAAGAGCCAGGAGGGAAAGCCGTGCCTCGTTGGAAAGCTCTTTGGCAGCCGCTCGCGTGGCCCCACAGCCCGTGGGGCTGCGGGCTTTTCAGCGGCCGTCAGCCTCGGCACCACCGGTGCCCACGTGGCGCCGCCACGCCAGCCTGTGAAGCATTTTCCGGTAGGGCCGCGTCTCTGGCGACAGCTCCCACGCCCGAAGAGCCAGGAGGGAAAGCCGTGCCTTGTTGGAAAGCTCTTTGGCAGCCGCTCGCGTGGCCCCACAGCCCGTGGGGCTGCGGGCTTTCCGGCGGCCGTCAGCCTCGGCGCCACCGGTGCCCACGTGGCGCCGCCGCGCCAGCCTGCGAAGCATTTTCCGGTAGGGCCGCGTCTCTGGCGACAGCTCCCACGCCCGAAGAGCCAGGAGGGAAAGCCGTGCCTCGTTGGAAAGCTCTTTGGCAGCCGCTCGCGTGGCCCCACAGCCCGTGGGGCTGCGGGCTTTCCGGCGGCCGTCAGCCTCGGCGACACCTGCGCCCACGTGGCGCCGCCGCGCCAGCCTGCGAAGCATTTTCCGGTAGGGCCGCGGCTCTGGCGACAACTCCCACGCCCGAAGAGCCAGGAGGGAAAGCCGTGCCTCGTTGGAAAGCTCTTTGGCAGCCGCTCGCGTGGCCCCACAGCCCGTGGGGCTGCGGGCATTCCGGCGGCCGTCAGCCTCGGCGCCACCGGCGCCAACGTGGCGCCGCCGCGCCAGCCTGCGAAGCATTTTCCGGTAGGGCTGCGTCTCTGGCGACAGCTCCCACGCCCGAAGAGCCAGGAGGGAAAGCCGTGCCTCGTTGGAAAGCTCTTTGGCAGCCGCTGGCGTGGCCCCACAGCCCGTGGGGCTGCGGGCTTTCCGGCGGCCGTCAGCCTCGGCGACACCGGTGCCCACCTGGCACCGCCGCGCCAGCCTGCGAAGCATTTTCCGGTAGGGCCGCGTCTCTGGCGACAGCTCCCACGCCCGAAGAGCCAGGAGGGAAAGCCGTGCCTCGTTGGAAAGCTCTTTGGCAGCTGCTCGCGTGGCCCCACAGCCCGTGGGGCTGCGGGCTTTCCGGCGGCTGTCAGCCTCGGCGACACCGGCGCCCACGTGGCGCCGCCGCGCCAGCCTGCGAAGCATTTTCCGGTAGGGCTGCGGCTCTGGCGGAAGCTCCCACGCCCGAAGAGCCAGGAGGGAAAGCCGTGCCTCGTTGGAAAGCTCTTTGGCAGCCGCTCGCGTGGCCCCACAGCCCGTGGGGCTGCGGGCTTTTCGGCGGCCGTCAGCCTCGGCGCCACCGGTGCCCACGTGGCGCCGCCGCGCCAGCCTGCGAAGCATTTTCTGGTAGGGCCGCGTCTCTGGCGACAGCTCCCACGCCCGAAGAGCCAGGAGGGAAAGCCGTGCCTCGTTGGAAAGCTCTTTGGCAGCCGCTCGCGTGGCCCCACAGCCCGTGGGGCTGCGGGCTTTCCGGCGGCCGTCAGCCTCGGCGAAACCTGCGCCCACGTGGCGCCGCCGCGCCAGCCCGCGAAGCATTTTCCGGTAGGGCCGCGGCTCTGGCGACAGCTCCCACGCTCGAAGAGCCAGGAGGGAAAGCCGTGCCTCGTTGGAAAGCTCTTTGGCAGCCGCTCGCGTGGCCCCACAGCCCCTGGGGCTGCGGGCATTCCGGCGGCTGTCAGCCTCGGCGCCACCGGTGCCCACGTGTCGCCGCCGCGCCAGCCTGCGAAGCATTTTCCGGTAGGGCCGCGTCTCTGGCGACAGCTCCCACGCCTGAAGAGCCAGGAGGGAAAGCCGTGCCTCGTTGGAAAGCTCTTTGGCAGCCGCTCGTGTGGCCCCACAGCCCGTGGGGCTGCGGGCTTTTTGGCGGCCGACAGCCTCGGCGACACCAGCGCCCACGTGACGACGCCGCGCCAGCCTGCGAAGCATTTTCCGGTAGGGCCGCGTCTCTGGCGACAGCTCCCACGTCCGAAGAGCCAGGAGGGAAAGCTGTGCCTCCTTGGAAAGCTCTTTGGCAGCCGCTCGCGTGGCCCCACAGCCCGTGGGGCTGCGGGTTTTCCGGCGGCTGTTAGCCTTGGCGCCACCTGCGCCCACGTGTCGCCCCCACGCCAGCCTGAGAAGCATTTTCCCGTAGGGACGCGTCTCTGGCTACAGCTCCCATGCCCGAAGAGCCAGGAGGGAAAGCCGTGCCTCGTTGGAAACCTCTTTGGCAGCTGCTCGCGTGGCCCCACAGCCCGTGGGGCTGCGGGCTTTCCGGCAGCCGTCAGCGTCGGCGACACCGTCGCCCACGTGACGCCGCCGCGCCAGCCTGCAAAGCATTTTCCGGTAGGGCTGCGGCTCTGGCGACAGCTCCCACGCCCGAAGAGCCAGGAGGGAAAGCCATGCCTCGTTGGAAAGCTCTTTGGCAGATGCTCGCGTGGCCCCACAGCCCGTGGGGCTGCGGGCTTTCCGGCGGCCATCAGCCTCGGCGCCACCGGCGCCCACGTGTCCCCGCCGCGCCAGCCTGCAAAGCATTTTCCGGTAGGGCCGCGTCTCTGGCGACAGCTCCCACGCCCGAAGAGCCAGGAGGGAAAGCTGTGCCTCGTTGGAAAGCTCTTTGGCAGCCGCTCGCGTGGCCCCACAGCCTGTGGGGCTGCGGGCTTTCCGGCGGCCGTCAGCCTCGGCGCCACCTGCGCCCACGTGGCGCCGCCACGCCAGCCTGCGAAGCTTTTTCCGGTAGGGCCGCGGCTCTGGCGACAGCTCCCACGCCCGAAGAGCCAGGAGGGAAAGCCGTGCCTCGTTGGAAAGCTCTTTGGCAGCCGCTCGCGTGGCCCCACAGCCCGTGGGGCTGCGGGCTTTCCGGCGGCCGTCAGCCTCGGCGCCACTGGCGCCCACATGGCGCCCCCACGCCAGCCTGAGAAGCATTTTCCCGTAGGGACGCGTCTCTGGCTACAGCTCCCATGCCCGAAGAGCCAGGAGGGAAAGCCGTGCCTCGTTGGAAAGCTCTTTGGCAGCCGCTCGCGTGGCCCCACAGCCCGTGGGGCTGCGGGCTTTTCGGCGGCCGTCAGCCTCGGCGACACCAGCGCCCACCTGACGACGCCGCGCCAGCCTGCGAAGCATTTTCCGGTAGGGCCGCGGCTCTGGCGACAGCTCCCACGCCCGAAGAGCTAGGAGGGAAAGCTGTGCCTCCTTGGAAAGCTCTTTGGCAGCCGCTCGCGTGGCCCCACAGCCCGTGGGGCTGCGGGCTTTCCGGCGGCCGTCAGCCTCGGCGACACCTGCCCCCACGTGGCGCCGCCGCGCCAGCCTGCGAAGCGTTTTCCAGTAGGGCCGCGTCTCTGGCGACAGCTCCCACGCCCGAAGAGCCAGGAGGGAAAGCCGTGCCTCGTTGGAAAGCTCTTTGGCAGCTGCTCGCGTGGCCCCACAGCCCGTGGGGCTGCGGGCTTTCCGGCGGCCGTCAGCCTCGGCGACACCTGCGGCCACGTGGCGCCGCCGCGCCAGCCCGCGAAGCATTTTCCGGTAGGGCCGCGGCTCTGGCGACAGCTCCCACGCCCGAAGAGCCAGGAGGGAAAGCCGTGCCTCGTTGGAAAGCTCTTTGGCAGCCGCTCGCGTGGCCCCACAGCCCGTGGGGCTGCGGGCATTCCGGCAGCCGTCAGCCTCGGCACCACCGGCGCCAACGTGGCGCCGCCGCGTCAGCCTGCTAAGCATTTTCCGGTAGGGCTGCGGCTCTGGCGACAGTTCCCACGCCCGAACAGCCAGGAGGGAAAGCCGTGCCTCGTTGGAAAGCTCTTTGGCAGCCGCTGGCGTGGCCCCACAGCCCGTGGGGCTGCGGGCTTTCCGGCGGCCGTCAGCCTCGGCGACACCGGTGCCCACGTGGCGCCGCCGCGCCAGCCTGCGAAGCATTTTCCGGTAGGGCCGCGTCTCTGGCGACAGCTCCCACGCCCGAAGAGCCAGGAGGGAAAGCCGTGCCTCGTTGGAAAGCTCTTTGGCAGCCGCTCGCGTGGCCCCACAGCCCGTGGGGCTGCGAGCTTTTCGGCGGCCGTCAGCCTCGGCGCCACCGGTGCCGACGTGGCGCCGCCGCGCCAGCCTGCGAAGCATTTTCCGGTAGGGCCGCGTCTCTGGCGACAGCTCCCACGCCCGAAGAGCCAGGAGGGAAAGCCGTGCCTCGTTGGAAAGCTCTTTGGCAGCCGCTCGCGTGGCCTCACAGCCCGTGGGGCTGCGGGCTTTCCGGCGGCCGTCAGCCTCGGCGACACCTGCGCCCACGTGGCGCCGCCGCGCCAGCCTGCGAAGCATTTTCCGGTAGGGCCGCGTCTCTGGCGACAGCTCCCACGCCCGAAGAGCCAGGAGGGAAAGCCGTGCCTCGTTGGAAAGCTCTTTGGCAGCCGCTCGCGTGGCCCCACAGCCCGTGGGGCTGCGGGCTTTTCAGCGGCCGTCAGCCTCGGCACCACCGGTGCCCACGTGGCGCCGCCACGCCAGCCTGTGAAGCATTTTCCGGTAGGGCCGCGTCTCTGGCGACAGCTCCCACGCCCGAAGAGCCAGGAGGGAAAGCCGTGCCTTGTTGGAAAGCTCTTTGGCAGCCGCTCGCGTGGCCCCACAGCCCGTGGGGCTGCGGGCTTTCCGGCGGCCGTCAGCCTCGGCGCCACCGGTGCCCACGTGGCGCCGCCGCGCCAGCCTGCGAAGCATTTTCCGGTAGGGCCGCGTCTCTGGCGACAGCTCCCACGCCCGAAGAGCAAGTAGGGAAAGCCGTGCCTCGTTGGAAAGCTCTTTGGCAGCCGCTCGCGTGGCCCCACAGCCCGTGGGGCTGCGGGCTTTCCGGCGGCCGTCAGCCTCGGCGACACCTGCGCCCACGTGGCGCCGCCGCGCCAGCCTGCGAAGCATTTTCCGGTAGGGCCGCGGCTCTGGCGACAACTCCCACGCCCGAAGAGCCAGGAGGGAAAGCCGTGCCTCGTTGGAAAGCTCTTTGGCAGCCGCTCGCGTGGCCCCACAGCCCGTGGGGCTGCGGGCATTCCGGCGGCCGTCAGCCTCGGCGCCACCGGCGCCAACGTGGCGCCGCCGCGCCAGCCTGCGAAGCATTTTCCGGTAGGGCTGCGTCTCTGGCGACAGCTCCCACGCCCGAAGAGCCAGGAGGGAAAGCCGTGCCTCGTTGGAAAGCTCTTTGGCAGCCGCTGGCGTGGCCCCACAGCCCGTGGGGCTGCGGGCTTTCCGGCGGCCGTCAGCCTCGGCGACACCGGTGCCCACCTGGCACCGCCGCGCCAGCCTGCGAAGCATTTTCCGGTAGGGCCGCGTCTCTGGCGACAGCTCCCACGCCCGAAGAGCCAGGAGGGAAAGCCGTGCCTCGTTGGAAAGCTCTTTGGCAGCTGCTCGCGTGGCCCCACAGCCCGTGGGGCTGCGGGCTTTCCGGCGGCTGTCAGCCTCGGCGACACCGGCGCCCACGTGGCGCCGCCGCGCCAGCCTGCGAAGCATTTTCCGGTAGGGCTGCGGCTCTGGCGGAAGCTCCCACGCCCGAAGAGCCAGGAGGGAAAGCCGTGCCTCGTTGGAAAGCTCTTTGGCAGCCGCTCGCGTGGCCCCACAGCCCGTGGGGCTGCGGGCTTTTCGGCGGCCGTCAGCCTCGGCGCCACCGGTGCCCACGTGGCGCCGCCGCGCCAGCCTGCGAAGCATTTTCTGGTAGGGCCGCGTCTCTGGCGACAGCTCCCACGCCCGAAGAGCCAGGAGGGAAAGCCGTGCCTCGTTGGAAAGCTCTTTGGCAGCCGCTCGCGTGGCCCCACAGCCCGTGGGGCTGCGGGCTTTCCGGCGGCCGTCAGCCTCGGCGAAACCTGCGCCCACGTGGCGCCGCCGCGCCAGCCCGCGAAGCATTTTCCGGTAGGGCCGCGGCTCTGGCGACAGCTCCCACGCTCGAAGAGCCAGGAGGGAAAGCCGTGCCTCGTTGGAAAGCTCTTTGGCAGCCGCTCGCGTGGCCCCACAGCCCCTGGGGCTGCGGGCATTCCGGCGGCTGTCAGCCTCGGCGCCACCGGTGCCCACGTGTCGCCGCCGCGCCAGCCTGCGAAGCATTTTCCGGTAGGGCCGCGTCTCTGGCGACAGCTCCCACGCCTGAAGAGCCAGGAGGGAAAGCCGTGCCTCGTTGGAAAGCTCTTTGGCAGCCGCTCGTGTGGCCCCACAGCCCGTGGGGCTGCGGGCTTTTTGGCGGCCGACAGCCTCGGCGACACCAGCGCCCACGTGACGACGCCGCGCCAGCCTGCGAAGCATTTTCCGGTAGGGCCGCGTCTCTGGCGACAGCTCCCACGTCCGAAGAGCCAGGAGGGAAAGCTGTGCCTCCTTGGAAAGCTCTTTGGCAGCCGCTCGCGTGGCCCCACAGCCCGTGGGGCTGCGGGTTTTCCGGCGGCTGTTAGCCTTGGCGCCACCTGCGCCCACGTGTCGCCCCCACGCCAGCCTGAGAAGCATTTTCCCGTAGGGACGCGTCTCTGGCTACAGCTCCCATGCCCGAAGAGCCAGGAGGGAAAGCCGTGCCTCGTTGGAAACCTCTTTGGCAGCTGCTCGCGTGGCCCCACAGCCCGTGGGGCTGCGGGCTTTCCGGCAGCCGTCAGCGTCGGCGACACCGTCGCCCACGTGACGCCGCCGCGCCAGCCTGCAAAGCATTTTCCGGTAGGGCTGCGGCTCTGGCGACAGCTCCCACGCCCGAAGAGCCAGGAGGGAAAGCCATGCCTCGTTGGAAAGCTCTTTGGCAGATGCTCGCGTGGCCCCACAGCCCGTGGGGCTGCGGGCTTTCCGGCGGCCATCAGCCTCGGCGCCACCGGCGCCCACGTGTCCCCGCCGCGCCAGCCTGCAAAGCATTTTCCGGTAGGGCCGCGTCTCTGGCGACAGCTCCCACGCCCGAAGAGCCAGGAGGGAAAGCTGTGCCTCGTTGGAAAGCTCTTTGGCAGCCGCTCGCGTGGCCCCACAGCCTGTGGGGCTGCGGGCTTTCCGGCGGCCGTCAGCCTCGGCGCCACCTGCGCCCACGTGGCGCCGCCACGCCAGCCTGCGAAGCTTTTTCCGGTAGGGCCGCGGCTCTGGCGACAGCTCCCACGCCCGAAGAGCCAGGAGGGAAAGCCGTGCCTCGTTGGAAAGCTCTTTGGCAGCCGCTCGCGTGGCCCCACAGCCCGTGGGGCTGCGGGCTTTCCGGCGGCCGTCAGCCTCGGCGCCACTGGCGCCCACATGGCGCCCCCACGCCAGCCTGAGAAGCATTTTCCCGTAGGGACGCGTCTCTGGCTACAGCTCCCATGCCCGAAGAGCCAGGAGGGAAAGCCGTGCCTCGTTGGAAAGCTCTTTGGCAGCCGCTCGCGTGGCCCCACAGCCCGTGGGGCTGCGGGCTTTTCGGCGGCCGTCAGCCTCGGCGACACCAGCGCCCACCTGACGACGCCGCGCCAGCCTGCGAAGCATTTTCCGGTAGGGCCGCGGCTCTGGCGACAGCTCCCACGCCCGAAGAGCTAGGAGGGAAAGCTGTGCCTCCTTGGAAAGCTCTTTGGCAGCCGCTCGCGTGGCCCCACAGCCCGTGGGGCTGCGGGCTTTCCGGCGGCCGTCAGCCTCGGCGCCACTGGCGCCCACATGGCGCCCCCACGCCAGCCTGAGAAGCATTTACCCGTAGGGACGCGTCTCTGGCTACAGCTCCCATGCCCGAAGAGCCAGGAGGGAAAGCCGTGCCTCGTTGGAAAGCTCTTTGGCAGCCGCTCGCGTGGCCCCACAGCCCGTGGGGCTGCGGGCTTTCCGGCGGCCGTCAGCCTCGGCGACACCAGCGCCCACCTGACGACGCCGCGCCAGCCTGCGAAGCATTTTCCGGTAGGGCCGCGGCTCTGGCGACAGCTCCCACGCCCGAAGAGCTAGGAGGGAAAGCTGTGCCTCCTTGGAAAGCTCTTTGGCAGCCGCTCGCGTGGCCCCACAGCCCGTGGGGCTGCGGGCTTTCCGGCGGCCGTCAGCCTCGGCGCCACCTGCGCCCACGTGGCGCCGCCGCGCCAGCCTGCGAAGCATTTTCCGGTAGGGCCGTGGCTCTGGCGACAGCTCCCACGCCCGAAGAGCCAGGAGGGAAAGCCGTGCCTCGTTGGAAAGCTCTTTGGCAGCCGCTCGCGTGGCCCCACAGCCCGTGGGGCTGCGGGCTTTTCGGCGGCCGTCAGCCTCGGCGACACCGGCGCCCACGTGGCGCCGCCGCGCCAGCCTGCGAAGCATTTTCCGGTAGGGCCGCGTCTCTGGCGACAGCTCCCACGCCCGAAGAGCCAGGAGGGAAAGCCGTGCCTCGTTGGAAAGCTCTTTGGCAGCTGCTCGCGTGGCCCCACAGCCCGTGGGGCTGCGGGCTTTTCGGCGGCCGTCAGCCTCGGCGCCACCGGCGCCCACGTGGCGCCGCCGCGCCAGCCTGCGAAGCATTTTCCGGTAGGGCTGCGGCTCTGGCGACAGCTCCCACGCCCGAAGAGCCAGGAGGGAAAGCCGTGCCTCGTTGGAAAGCTCTTTGGCAGCCGCTCGCGTGGCCCCACAGCCCGTGGGGCTGCGGGATTTTCGGCGGCCGTCAGCCTCGGCGCCACCGGTGCCCACGTGGCGCCGCCGCGCCAGCCTGCGAAGCATTTTCCGGTAGGGCCGCGTCTCTGGCGACAGCTCCCACGCCCGAAGAGCCAGGAGGGAAAGCCGTGCCTCGTTGGAAAGCTCTTTGGCAGCCGCTGGCGTGGCCCCACAGCCCGTGGGGCTGCGGGCTTTTCGGCGGCCGTCAGCCTCGGCGACACCAGTGCCCACGTGGCGCTGCCGAGCCAGCCTGCGAAGCATTTTCCGGTAGGGCCGCGGCTCTGGCGACAGCTCCCACGCCCGAAGAGCCAGGAGGGAAAGCCGTGCCTCGTTGGAAAGCTCTTTGGCAGCTGCTCGCGTGGCCCCACAGCCCGTGGGGCTGCGGGCTTTTCGGCGGCCGTCAGCCTCGGCGCCACCGGCGCCCACGTGGCGCCGCCGCGCCAGCCTGCGAAGCATTTTCCGGTAGGGCTGCGGCTCTGGCGACAGCTCCCACGCCCGAAGAGCCAGGAGGGAAAGCCGTGCCTCGTTGGAAAGCTCTTTGGCAGCCGCTCGCGTGGCCCCACAGCCCGTGGGGCTGCGGGCTTTTCGGCGGCCGTCAGCCTCGGCGCCACCGGTGCCCACGTGGCGCCGCCGCGCCAGCCTGCGAAGCATTTTCCGGTAGGGCCGCGTCTCTGGCGACAGCTCCCACGCCCGAAGAGCCAGGAGGGAAAGCCGTGCCTCGTTGGAAAGCTCTTTGGCAGCCGCTCGCGTGGCCCCACAGCCCGTGGGGCTGCGGGCTTTCCGGCGGCCGTCAGCCTCGGCGACACCTGCCCCCACGTGGCGCCGCCGCGCCAGCCTGCGAAGCGTTTTCCAGTAGGGCCGCGTCTCTGGCGACAGCTCCCACGCCCGAAGAGCCAGGAGGGAAAGCCGTGCCTCGTTGGAAAGCTCTTTGGCAGCTGCTCGCGTGGCCCCACAGCCCGTGGGGCTGCGGGCTTTCCGGCGGCCGTCAGCCTCGGCGACACCTGCGGCCACGTGGCGCCGCCGCGCCAGCCCGCGAAGCATTTTCCGGTAGGGCCGCGGCTCTGGCGACAGCTCCCACGCCCGAAGAGCCAGGAGGGAAAGCCGTGCCTCGTTGGAAAGCTCTTTGGCAGCCGCTCGCGTGGCCCCACAGCCCGTGGGGCTGCGGGCATTCCGGCAGCCGTCAGCCTCGGCGCCACCGGCGCCAACGTGGCGCCGCCGCGTCAGCCTGCTAAGCATTTTCCGGTAGGGCTGCGGCTCTGGCGACAGTTCCCACGCCCGAACAGCCAGGAGGGAAAGCCGTGCCTCGTTGGAAAGCTCTTTGGCAGCCGCTGGCGTGGCCCCACAGCCCGTGGGGCTGCGGGCTTTCCGGCGGCCGTCAGCCTCGGCGACACCGGTGCCCACGTGGCGCCGCCGCGCCAGCCTGCGAAGCATTTTCCGGTAGGGCCGCGTCTCTGGCGACAGCTCCCACGCCCGAAGAGCCAGGAGGGAAAGCCGTGCCTCGTTGGAAAGCTCTTTGGCAGCCGCTCGCGTGGCCCCACAGCCCGTGGGGCTGCGAGCTTTTCGGCGGCCGTCAGCCTCGGCGCCACCGGTGCCGACGTGGCGCCGCCGCGCCAGCCTGCGAAGCATTTTCCGGTAGGGCCGCGTCTCTGGCGACAGCTCCCACGCCCGAAGAGCCAGGAGGGAAAGCCGTGCCTCGTTGGAAAGCTCTTTGGCAGCCGCTCGCGTGGCCTCACAGCCCGTGGGGCTGCGGGCTTTCCGGCGGCCGTCAGCCTCGGCGACACCTGCGCCCACGTGGCGCCGCCGCGCCAGCCTGCGAAGCATTTTCCGGTAGGGCCGCGTCTCTGGCGACAGCTCCCACGCCCGAAGAGCCAGGAGGGAAAGCCGTGCCTCGTTGGAAAGCTCTTTGGCAGCCGCTCGCGTGGCCCCACAGCCCGTGGGGCTGCGGGCTTTTCAGCGGCCGTCAGCCTCGGCACCACCGGTGCCCACGTGGCGCCGCCACGCCAGCCTGTGAAGCATTTTCCGGTAGGGCCGCGTCTCTGGCGACAGCTCCCACGCCCGAAGAGCCAGGAGGGAAAGCCGTGCCTTGTTGGAAAGCTCTTTGGCAGCCGCTCGCGTGGCCCCACAGCCCGTGGGGCTGCGGGCTTTCCGGCGGCCGTCAGCCTCGGCGCCACCGGTGCCCACGTGGCGCCGCCGCGCCAGCCTGCGAAGCATTTTCCGGTAGGGCCGCGTCTCTGGCGACAGCTCCCACGCCCGAAGAGCCAGGAGGGAAAGCCGTGCCTCGTTGGAAAGCTCTTTGGCAGCCGCTCGCGTGGCCCCACAGCCCGTGGGGCTGCGGGCTTTCCGGCGGCCGTCAGCCTCGGCGACACCTGCGCCCACGTGGCGCCGCCGCGCCAGCCCGCGAAGCATTTTCCGGTAGGGCCGCGGCTCTGGCGACAACTCCCACGCCCGAAGAGCCAGGAGGGAAAGCCGTGCCTCGTTGGAAAGCTCTTTGGCAGCCGCTCGCGTGGCCCCACAGCCCGTGGGGCTGCGGGCATTCCGGCGGCCGTCAGCCTCGGCGCCACCGGCGCCAACGTGGCGCCGCCGCGCCAGCCTGCGAAGCATTTTCCGGTAGGGCTGCGTCTCTGGCGACAGCTCCCACGCCCGAAGAGCCAGGAGGGAAAGCCGTGCCTCGTTGGAAAGCTCTTTGGCAGCCGCTGGCGTGGCCCCACAGCCCGTGGGGCTGCGGGCTTTCCGGCGGCCGTCAGCCTCGGCGACACCGGTGCCCACCTGGCACCGCCGCGCCAGCCTGCGAAGCATTTTCCGGTAGGGCCGCGTCTCTGGCGACAGCTCCCACGCCCGAAGAGCCAGGAGGGAAAGCCGTGCCTCGTTGGAAAGCTCTTTGGCAGCTGCTCGCGTGGCCCCACAGCCCGTGGGGCTGCGGGCTTTCCGGCGGCTGTCAGCCTCGGCGACACCGGCGCCCACGTGGCGCCGCCGCGCCAGCCTGCGAAGCATTTTCCGGTAGGGCTGCGGCTCTGGCGGAAGCTCCCACGCCCGAAGAGCCAGGAGGGAAAGCCGTGCCTCGTTGGAAAGCTCTTTGGCAGCCGCTCGCGTGGCCCCACAGCCCGTGGGGCTGCGGGCTTTTCGGCGGCCGTCAGCCTCGGCGCCACCGGTGCCCACGTGGCGCCGCCGCGCCAGCCTGCGAAGCATTTTCTGGTAGGGCCGCGTCTCTGGCGACAGCTCCCACGCCCGAAGAGCCAGGAGGGAAAGCCGTGCCTCGTTGGAAAGCTCTTTGGCAGCCGCTCGCGTGGCCCCACAGCCCG
This sequence comes from Rissa tridactyla, assembly GCF_028500815.1. NCBI lineage: Eukaryota > Metazoa > Chordata > Aves > Charadriiformes > Laridae > Rissa > Rissa tridactyla. The sequence continues at coordinate 32,075 of NW_026529547.1, forward strand.
TGGGGCTGCGGGCTTTCCGGCGGCCGTCAGCCTCGGCGAAACCTGCGCCCACGTGGCGCCGCCGCGCCAGCCCGCGAAGCATTTTCCGGTAGGGCCGCGTCTCTGGCGACAGCTCCCACGCTCGAAGAGCCAGGAGGGAAAGCCGTGCCTCGTTGGAAAGCTCTTTGGCAGCCGCTCGCGTGGCCCCACAGCCCCTGGGGCTGCGGGCATTCCGGCGGCTGTCAGCCTCGGCGCCACCGGTGCCCACGTGTCGCCGCCGCGCCAGCCTGCGAAGCATTTTCCGGTAGGGCCGCGTCTCTGGCGACAGCTCCCACGCCTGAAGAGCCAGGAGGGAAAGCCGTGCCTCGTTGGAAAGCTCTTTGGCAGCCGCTCGTGTGGCCCCACAGCCCGTGGGGCTGCGGGCTTTTTGGCGGCCGACAGCCTCGGCGACACCAGCGCCCACGTGACGACGCCGCGCCAGCCTGCGAAGCATTTTCCGGTAGGGCCGCGTCTCTGGCGACAGCTCCCACGTCCGAAGAGCCAGGAGGGAAAGCTGTGCCTCCTTGGAAAGCTCTTTGGCAGCCGCTCGCGTGGCCCCACAGCCCGTGGGGCTGCGGGTTTTCCGGCGGCTGTCAGCCTTGGCGCCACCTGCGCCCACGTGTCGCCCCCACGCCAGCCTGAGAAGCATTTTCCCGTAGGGACGCGTCTCTGGCTACAGCTCCCATGCCCGAAGAGCCAGGAGGGAAAGCCGTGCCTCGTTGGAAAGCTCTTTGGCAGCCGCTCGCGTGGCCCCACAGCCCGTGGGGCTGCGGGCTTTTCGGCGGCCGTCAGCCTCGGCGACACCAGCGCCCACCTGACGACGCCGCGCCAGCCTGCGAAGCATTTTCCGGTAGGGCCGCGGCTCTGGCGACAGCTCCCACGCCCGAAGAGCTAGGAGGGAAAGCTGTGCCTCCTTGGAAAGCTCTTTGGCAGCCGCTCGCGTGGCCCCACAGCCCGTGGGGCTGCGGGCTTTCCGGCGGCCGTCAGCCTCGGCGCCACTGGCGCCCACATGGCGCCCCCACGCCAGCCTGAGAAGCATTTACCCGTAGGGACGCGTCTCTGGCTACAGCTCCCATGCCCGAAGAGCCAGGAGGGAAAGCCGTGCCTCGTTGGAAAGCTCTTTGGCAGCCGCTCGCGTGGCCCCACAGCCCGTGGGGCTGCGGGCTTTCCGGCGGCCGTCAGCCTCGGCGACACCAGCGCCCACCTGACGACGCCGCGCCAGCCTGCGAAGCATTTTCCGGTAGGGCCGCGGCTCTGGCGACAGCTCCCACGCCCGAAGAGCTAGGAGGGAAAGCTGTGCCTCCTTGGAAAGCTCTTTGGCAGCCGCTCGCGTGGCCCCACAGCCCGTGGGGCTGCGGGCTTTCCGGCGGCCGTCAGCCTCGGCGCCACCTGCGCCCACGTGGCGCCGCCGCGCCAGCCTGCGAAGCATTTTCCGGTAGGGCCGTGGCTCTGGCGACAGCTCCCACGCCCGAAGAGCCAGGAGGGAAAGCCGTGCCTCGTTGGAAAGCTCTTTGGCAGCCGCTCGCGTGGCCCCACAGCCCGTGGGGCTGCGGGCTTTTCGGCGGCCGTCAGCCTCGGCGACACCGGCGCCCACGTGGCGCTGCCGCGCCAGCCTGCGAAGCATTTTCCGGTAGGGCCGCGTCTCTGGCGACAGCTCCCACGCCCGAAGAGCCAGGAGGGAAAGCCGTGCCTCGTTGGAAAGCTCTTTGGCAGCTGCTCGCGTGGCCCCACAGCCCGTGGGGCTGCGGGCTTTTCGGCGGCCGTCAGCCTCGGCGCCACCGGCGCCCACGTGGCGCCGCCGCGCCAGCCTGCGAAGCATTTTCCGGTAGGGCTGCGGCTCTGGCGACAGCTCCCACGCCCGAAGAGCCAGGAGGGAAAGCCGTGCCTCGTTGGAAAGCTCTTTGGCAGCCGCTCGCGTGGCCCCACAGCCCGTGGGGCTGCGGGATTTTCGGCGGCCGTCAGCCTCGGCGCCACCGGTGCCCACGTGGCGCCGCCGCGCCAGCCTGCGAAGCATTTTCCGGTAGGGCCGCGTCTCTGGCGACAGCTCCCACGCCCGAAGAGCCAGGAGGGAAAGCCGTGCCTCGTTGGAAAGCTCTTTGGCAGCCGCTGGCGTGGCCCCACAGCCCGTGGGGCTGCGGGCTTTTCGGCGGCCGTCAGCCTCGGCGACACCAGTGCCCACGTGGCGCCGCCGAGCCAGCCTGCGAAGCATTTTCCGGTAGGGCCGCGGCTCTGGCGACAGCTCCCACGCCCGAAGAGCCAGGAGGGAAAGCCGTGCCTCGTTGGAAAGCTCTTTGGCAGCTGCTCGCGTGGCCCCACAGCCCGTGGGGCTGCGGGCTTTTCGGCGGCCGTCAGCCTCGGCGCCACCGGCGCCCACGTGGCGCCGCCGCGCCAGCCTGCGAAGCATTTTCCGGTAGGGCTGCGGCTCTGGCGACAGCTCCCACGCCCGAAGAGCCAGGAGGGAAAGCCGTGCCTCGTTGGAAAGCTCTTTGGCAGCCGCTCGCGTGGCCCCACAGCCCGTGGGGCTGCGGGCTTTTCGGCGGCCGTCAGCCTCGGCGCCACCGGTGCCCACGTGGCGCCGCCGCGCCAGCCTGCGAAGCATTTTCCGGTAGGGCCGCGTCTCTGGCGACAGCTCCCACGCCCGAAGAGCCAGGAGGGAAAGCCGTGCCTCGTTGGAAAGCTCTTTGGCAGCCGCTCGCGTGGCCCCACAGCCCGTGGGGCTGCGGGCTTTCCGGCGGCCGTCAGCCTCGGCGACACCTGCCCCCACGTGGCGCCGCCGCGCCAGCCTGCGAAGCGTTTTCCAGTAGGGCCGCGTCTCTGGCGACAGCTCCCACGCCCGAAGAGCCAGGAGGGAAAGCCGTGCCTCGTTGGAAAGCTCTTTGGCAGCTGCTCGCGTGGCCCCACAGCCCGTGGGGCTGCGGGCTTTCCGGCGGCCGTCAGCCTCGGCGACACCTGCGGCCACGTGGCGCCGCCGCGCCAGCCCGCGAAGCATTTTCCGGTAGGGCCGCGGCTCTGGCGACAGCTCCCACGCCCGAAGAGCCAGGAGGGAAAGCCGTGCCTCGTTGGAAAGCTCTTTGGCAGCCGCTCGCGTGGCCCCACAGCCCGTGGGGCTGCGGGCATTCCGGCAGCCGTCAGCCTCGGCGCCACCGGCGCCAACGTGGCGCCGCCGCGTCAGCCTGCTAAGCATTTTCCGGTAGGGCTGCGGCTCTGGCGACAGTTCCCACGCCCGAAGAGCCAGGAGGGAAAGCCGTGCCTCGTTGGAAAGCTCTTTGGCAGCCGCTGGCGTGGCCCCACAGCCCGTGGGGCTGCGGGCTTTCCGGCGGCCGTCAGCCTCGGCGACACCGGTGCCCACGTGGCGCCGCCGCGCCAGCCTGCGAAGCATTTTCCGGTAGGGCCGCGTCTCTGGCGACAGCTCCCACGCCCGAAGAGCCAGGAGGGAAAGCCGTGCCTCGTTGGAAAGCTCTTTGGCAGCCGCTCGCGTGGCCCCACAGCCCGTGGGGCTGCGAGCTTTTCGGCGGCCGTCAGCCTCGGCGCCACCGGTGCCGACGTGGCGCCGCCGCGCCAGCCTGCGAAGCATTTTCCGGTAGGGCCGCGTCTCTGGCGACAGCTCCCACGCCCGAAGAGCCAGGAGGGAAAGCCGTGCCTCGTTGGAAAGCTCTTTGGCAGCCGCTCGCGTGGCCCCACAGCCCGTGGGGCTGCGGGCTTTTCAGCGGCCGTCAGCCTCGGCACCACCGGTGCCCACGTGGCGCCGCCACGCCAGCCTGTGAAGCATTTTCCGGTAGGGCCGCGTCTCTGGCGACAGCTCCCACGCCCGAAGAGCCAGGAGGGAAAGCCGTGCCTTGTTGGAAAGCTCTTTGGCAGCCGCTCGCGTGGCCCCACAGCCCGTGGGGCTGCGGGCTTTCCGGCGGCCGTCAGCCTCGGCGCCACCGGTGCCCACGTGGCGCCGCCGCGCCAGCCTGCGAAGCATTTTCCGGTAGGGCCGCGTCTCTGGCGACAGCTCCCACGCCCGAAGAGCCAGGAGGGAAAGCCGTGCCTCGTTGGAAAGCTCTTTGGCAGCCGCTCGCGTGGCCCCACAGCCCGTGGGGCTGCGGGCTTTCCGGCGGCCGTCAGCCTCGGCGACACCTGCGCCCACGTGGCGCCGCCGCGCCAGCCCGCGAAGCATTTTCCGGTAGGGCCGCGGCTCTGGCGACAACTCCCACGCCCGAAGAGCCAGGAGGGAAAGCCGTGCCTCGTTGGAAAGCTCTTTGGCAGCCGCTCGCGTGGCCCCACAGCCCGTGGGGCTGCGGGCATTCCGGCGGCCGTCAGCCTCGGCGCCACCGGCGCCAACGTGGCGCCGCCGCGCCAGCCTGCGAAGCATTTTCCGGTAGGGCTGCGTCTCTGGCGACAGCTCCCACGCCCGAAGAGCCAGGAGGGAAAGCCGTGCCTCGTTGGAAAGCTCTTTGGCAGCCGCTGGCGTGGCCCCACAGCCCGTGGGGCTGCGGGCTTTCCGGCGGCCGTCTGCCTCGGCGACACCGGTGCCCACCTGGCACCGCCGCGCCAGCCTGCGAAGCATTTTCCGGTAGGGCCGCGTCTCTGGCGACAGCTCCCACGCCCGAAGAGCCAGGAGGGAAAGCCGTGCCTCGTTGGAAAGCTCTTTGGCAGCTGCTCGCGTGGCCCCACAGCCCGTGGGGCTGCGGGCTTTCCGGCGGCTGTCAGCCTCGGCGACACCGGCGCCCACGTGGCGCCGCCGCGCCAGCCTGCGAAGCATTTTCCGGTAGGGCTGCGGCTCTGGCGGAAGCTCCCACGCCCGAAGAGCCAGGAGGGAAAGCCGTGCCTCGTTGGAAAGCTCTTTGGCAGCCGCTCGCGTGGCCCCACAGCCCGTGGGGCTGCGGGCTTTTCGGCGGCCGTCAGCCTCGGCGCCACCGGTGCCCACGTGGCGCCGCCGCGCCAGCCTGCGAAGCATTTTCTGGTAGGGCCGCGTCTCTGGCGACAGCTCCCACGCCCGAAGAGCCAGGAGGGAAAGCCGTGCCTCGTTGGAAAGCTCTTTGGCAGCCGCTCGCGTGGCCCCACAGCCCGTGGGGCTGCGGGCTTTCCGGCGGCCGTCAGCCTCGGCGAAACCTGCGCCCACGTGGCGCCGCCGCGCCAGCCCGCGAAGCATTTTCCGGTAGGGCCGCGTCTCTGGCGACAGCTCCCACGCTCGAAGAGCCAGGAGGGAAAGCCGTGCCTCGTTGGAAAGCTCTTTGGCAGCCGCTCGCGTGGCCCCACAGCCCCTGGGGCTGCGGGCATTCCGGCGGCTGTCAGCCTCGGCGCCACCGGTGCCCACGTGTCGCCGCCGCGCCAGCCTGCGAAGCATTTTCCGGTAGGGCCGCGTCTCTGGCGACAGCTCCCACGCCTGAAGAGCCAGGAGGGAAAGCCGTGCCTCGTTGGAAAGCTCTTTGGCAGCCGCTCGTGTGGCCCCACAGCCCGTGGGGCTGCGGGCTTTTTGGCGGCCGACAGCCTCGGCGACACCAGCGCCCACGTGACGACGCCGCGCCAGCCTGCGAAGCATTTTCCGGTAGGGCCGCGTCTCTGGCGACAGCTCCCACGTCCGAAGAGCCAGGAGGGAAAGCTGTGCCTCCTTGGAAAGCTCTTTGGCAGCCGCTGGCGTGGCCCCACAGCCCGTGGGGCTGCGGGTTTTCCGGCGGCTGTCAGCCTTGGCGCCACCTGCGCCCACGTGTCGCCGCCGCGCCAGCCTGCGAAGCATTTTCCGGTAGGGCCGCGTCTCTGGCGACAGCTCCCACGCCCGAAGAGCCAGGAGGGAAAGCCGTGCCTCGTTGGAAAGCTCTTTGGCAGCCGCTCGCGTGGCCCCACAGCCCGTGGGGCTGCGGGCTTTCCGGCGGCCATCAGCCTCGGCGACACCAGTGTCCACGTGGCGCCGCCACGCCAGCCTGCGAAGTATTTTCCAGTAGGGCCGCGTCTCTGGCGACAGCTCCCACGCCCGAAGAGCCAGGAGGGAAAGCCGTGCCTCGTTGGAAAGCTCTTTGGCAGCCGCTCGCGTGGCCCCACAGCCCGTGGGGCTGCGGGCTTTTCAGCGGCCGTCAGCCTCGGCGCCACCTGCGCCCACGTGGCGCCGCCGCGCCAGCCTGCGAAGCATTTTCCGGTAGGGCCGCGGCTCTGGCGACAGCTCCCACGCCCGAAGAGCCAGGAGGGAAAGCCATGCCTCGTTGTAAAGCTCTTTGGCAGCCGCTGGCGTGGCCCCACAGCCCGTGGGGCTGCGGGCTTTCCGGCGGCCGTCAGCCTCGGCGCCACCGGCGCCCACGTGGCGCCGCCGCGCCAGCCTGCGAAGCATTTTCCGGTAGGGCCGCGTCTCTGGCGACAGCTCCCACGCCCGAAGAGCCAGGAGGGAAAGCCGTGCCTCGTTGGAAAGCTCTTTGGCAGCCGCTGGCGTGGCCCCACAGCCCGTGGGGCTGCGGGCTTTTCGGCGGCCGTCAGCCTCGGCGACACCAGTGCCCACGTGGCGCCGCCGAGCCAGCCTGCGAAGCATTTTCCGGTAGGGCCGCGGCTCTGGCGACAGCTCCCACGCCCGAAGAGCCAGGAGGGAAAGCCGTGCCTCGTTGGAAAGCTCTTTGGCAGCTGCTCGCGTGGCCCCACAGCCCGTGGGGCTGCGGGCTTTCCGGCGGCTGTCAGCCTCGGCGACACCGGCGCCCACGTGGCGCCGCCGCGCCAGCCTGCGAAGCATTTTCCGGTAGGGCTGCGGCTCTGGCGACAGCTCCCACGCCCGAAGAGCCAGGAGGGAAAGCCGTGCCTCGTTGGAAAGCTCTTTGGCAGCCGCTGGAGTGGCCCCACAGCCCGTGGGGCTGCGGGCTTTCCGGCGGCCGTCAGCCTCGGCGCCACCGGTGCCCACGTGGCGCCGCCGCGCCAGCCTGCGAAGCATTTTCTGGTAGGGCCGCGTCTCTGGCGACAGCTCCCACGCCCGAAGAGCCAGGAGGGAAAGCCGTGCCTCGTTGGAAAGCTCTTTGGCAGCCGCTCGCGTGGCCCCACAGCCCGTGGGGCTGCGGGCTTTCCGGCGGCCGTCAGCCTCGGCGAAACCTGCGCCCACGTGGCGCCGCCGCGCCAGCCCGCGAAGCATTTTCCGGTAGGGCCGCGTCTCTGGCGACAGCTCCCACGCCCGAAGAGCCAGGAGGGAAAGCCGTGCCTCGTTGGAAAGCTCTTTGGCAGCTGCTCGCGTGGCCCCACAGCCCGTGGGGCTGCGGGCTTTCCGGCGGCCGTCGGCCTCGGCGCCACCGGCGCCCACGTGGCGCTGCCGCGCCAGCCTGCGAAGCATTTTCCGGTAGGGCTGCGGCTCTGGCGACAGCTCCCACGCCCGAAGAGCCAGGAGGGAAAGCCGTGCCTCGTTGGAAAGCTCTTTGGCAGCCGCTGGCGTGGCCCCACAGCCCGTGGGGCTGCGGGCTTTTCGGCGGCCGTCAGCCTCGGCACCACCGGTGCCCACGTGGCGCCGCCACGCCAGCCTGCGAAGCATTTTCCGGTAGGGCCGCGTCTCTGGCGACAGCTCCCACGCCCGAAGAGCCAGGAGGGAAAGCCGTGCCTTGTTGGAAAGCTCTTTGGCAGCCGCTGGCGTGGCCCCAGAGCCCGTGGGGCTGCGGGCTTTCCGGCGGCCGTCAGCCTCGGCGACACCGGTGCCCACGTGGCGCCGCCGAGCCAGCCTACGAAGCATTTTCCGGTAGGGCCGCGTCTCTGGCGACAGCTCCCACGCCCGAAGAGCCAGGAGGGAAAGCCGTGCCTCGTTGGAAAGCTCTTTGGCAGCCGCTCGCGTGGCCCCACAGCCCGTGGGGCTGCGGGCTTTTCGGCGGCCGTCAGCCTCGGCGACACCGGCGCCCACGTGGCGCCGCCGCGCCAGCCTGCGAAGCATTTTCCGGTAGGGCTGCGGCTCTGGCGACAGCTCCCACGCCCGAAGAGCCAGGAGGGAAAGCCGTGCCTCGTTGGAAAGCTCTTTGGCAGCCGCTGGCGTGGCCCCACAGCCCGTGGGGCTGCGGGCTTTTCGGCGGCCGTCAGCCTCGGCGCCACCGGTGCCCACGTGGCGCCGCCGCGCCAGCCTGCGAAGCATTTTCCGGTAGGGCCGCGTCTCTGGCGACAGCTCCCACGCCCGAAGAGCCAGGAGGGAAAGCCGTGCCTCGTTGGAAAGCTCTTTGGCAGCCGCTCGCGTGGCCCCACAGCCCGTGGGGCTGCGGGCTTTCCGGCGGCCGTCAGCCTCGGCGACACCGGTGCCCACGTGGCGCCGCCGCGCCAGCCTACGAAGCATTTTCCGGTAGGGCCGCGGCTCTGGCGACAGCTCCCACGCCCGAAGAGCCAGGAGGGAAAGCCGTGCCTCGTTGGAAAGGTCTTTGGCAGCCGCTCGCGTGGCCCCACAGCCCGTGGGGCTGCGGGCTTTCCGGCGGCCGTCAGCCTCGGCGACACCTGCGCCCACGTGACGACGCCGCGCCAGCCTGCGAAGCATTTTCCGGTAGGGCCGCGGCTCTGGCGACAGCTCCCACGCCCGAAGAGCCAGGAGGGAAAGCTGTGCCTCGTTGGAAAGCTCTTTGGCAGCCGCTCGCGTGGCCCCACAGCCCGTGGGGCTGCGGGCTTTCCGGCGGCCATCAGCCTCGGCGCCACCTGCGCCCACGTGGCGCCGCCGCGCCAGGCTGCGAAGCATTTTCCGGTAGGGCCGCGGCTCTGGCGACAGCTCCCACGCCCGAAGAGCCAGGAGGGAAAGCCATGCCTCGTTGGAAAGCTCTTTGGCAGCCGCTCGCGTGGCCCCACAGCCCGTGGGGCTGCGGGCTTTCCGGCGGTCGTCAGCCTAGGTGACACCGGCGCCCACGTGTCGCCGCCGCGCCAGCCTGCGAAGCATTTTCCGGTAGGGCCACGTCTCTGGCGACAGCTCCCACGTCCGAAGAGCCAGGAGGGAAAGCTGTGCCTCGTTGGAAAGCTCTTTGGCAGCCGCTCGCGTGGCCCCACAGCCCGTGGGGCTGCGGGTTTTCCGGCGGCTGTCAGCCTTGGCGCCACCTGCGCCCACGTGTCGCCGCCGCGCCAGCCTGCGAAGCATTTTCCGGTAGGGCCGCGTCTCTGGCGACAGCTCCCACGCCCGAAGAGCCAGGAGGGAAAGCCGTGCCTCGTTGGAAAGCTCTTTGGCAGCCGCTGGCGTGGCCCCACAGCCCGTGGGGCTGCGGGCTTTCCGGCGGCCATCAGCCTCGGCGACACCAGTGTCCACGTGGCGCCGCCACGCCAGCCTGCGAAGTATTTTCCGGTAGGGCCGCGTCTCTGGCGACAGCTCCCACGCCCGAAGAGCCAGGAGGGAAAGCCGTGCCTCGTTGGAAAGCTCTTTGGCAGCCGCTCGCGTGGCCCCACAGCCCGTGGGGCTGCGGGCTTTTCAGCGGCCGTCAGCCTCGGCGACACCAGTGCCCACGTGGCGCCGCCGCGCCAGCCTGCGAAGCATTTTCCGGTAGGGCCGCGTCTCTGGCGACAGCTCCCACGCCCGAAGAGCCAGGAGGGAAAGCTGTGCCTCCTTGGAAAGCTCTTTGGCAGCCGCTTGCGTGGCCCCACAGCCCGTGGGGCTGCGGGCTTTCCGGCGGCCGTCAGCCTCGGCGCCACCGGCGCCCACGTGGCGCCGCCGCGCCAGCCTGCGAAGCATTTTCCGGTAGGGCCGCGGCTCTGGCGACAGCTCCCACGCCCGAAGAGCCAGGAGGGAAAGCCATGCCTCGTTGTAAAGCTCTTTGGCAGCCGCTGGCGTGGCCCCACAGCCCGTGGGGCTGCGGGCTTTCCGGCGGCCGTCAGCCTCGGCGCCACCGGCGCCCACGTGGCGCCGCCGCGCCAGCCTGCGAAGCATTTTCCGGTAGGGCCGCGTCTCTGGCGACAGCTCCCACGCCCGAAGAGCCAGGAGGGAAAGCCGTGCCTCGTTGGAAAGCTCTTTGGCAGCCGCTCGCGTGGCCCCACAGCCCGTGGGGCTGCGGGCTTTTCGGCGGCCGTCAGCCTCGGCGACACCAGTGCCCACGTGGCGCCGCCGAGCCAGCCTGCGAAGCATTTTCCGGTAGGGCCGCGGCTCTGGCGACAGCTCCCACGCCCGAAGAGCCAGGAGGGAAAGCCGTGCCTCGTTGGAAAGCTCTTTGGCAGCCGCTCGCGTGGCCCCACAGCCCGTGGGGCTGCGGGCTTTCCGGCGGCCGTCAGCATCGGCGACACCAGTGCCCACCTGGCACCGCCGCGCCAGCCTGCGAAGCATTTTCCGGTAGGGCCGCGTCTCTGGCGACAGCTCCCACGCCCGAAGAGCCAGGAGGGAAAGCCGTGCCTCGTTGGAAAGCTCTTTGGCAGCCGCTCGCGTGGCCCCAGAGCCCGTGGGGCTGCGGGCTTTCCGGCGGCCGTCAGCCTCGGCGCCACCGGTGCCCACGTGGCGCCGCCGCGCCAGCCTGCGAAGCATTTTCCGGTAGGGCCGCGTCTCTGGCGACAGCTCCCACGCCCGAAGAGCCAGGAGGGAAAGCCGTGCCTCGTTGGAAAGCTCTTTGGCAGCCGCTCGCGTGGCCCCACAGCCCGTGGGGCTGCGGGCTTTTCGGCGGCCGTCAGCCTCGGCGCTACCGGTGCCCACGTGGCGCCGCCGCGCCAGCCTGCGAAGCATTTTCCGGTAGGGCCGCGTCTCTGGCGACAGCTCCCACGCCCGAAGAGCCAGGAGGGAAAGCCGTGCCTCGTTGGAAAGCTCTTTGGCAGCCGCTCGCGTGGCCCCACAGCCCGTGGGGCTGCGGGCTTTTCGGCGGCCGTCAGCCTCGGCGACACCAGTGCCCACGTGGCGCCGCTGCGCCAGCCTGCGAAGCATTTTCCGGTAGGGCCGTGGCTCTGGCGACAGCTCCCACGCCCGAAGAGCCAGGAGGGAAAGCCGTGCCTCGTTGGAAACCTCTTTGGCAGCCGCTCGCGTGGCCCCACAGCACGTGTGGCTGCGGGCTTTCCGGCAGCCGTCAGCCTCGGCGCCACTGCGCCCACGTGGCGCCGCCGCGCCAGCCTGCGAAGCATTTTCCGGTAGGGCCGCGTCTCTGGCGACAGCTCCCACGCCCGAAGAGCCAGGAGGGAAAGCCGTGCCTCGTTGGAAAGCTCTTTGGCAGCCGCTGGCGTGGCCCCACAGCCCGTGGGGCTGCGGGCTTTCCGGCGGCCGTCAGCCTCGGCGACACCGGCGCCCACGTGGCGCCGCCGCGCCAGCCTGCGAAGCATTTTCCGGTAGGGCCGCGGCTCTGGCGACAGCTCCCACGCCCGAAGAGCCAGAAGGGAAAGCCGTGCCTCGTTGGAAAGCTCTTTGGCAGCTGCTCGCGTGGCCCCACAGCCCGTGGGGCTGCGGGCTTTCCGGCGGCCGTCAGCCTCGGCGACACCAGTGCCCACGTGGCGCCGCCGCGCCAGCCTGCGAAGCATTTTCCAGTAGGGCCGCGTCTCTGGCGACAGCTCCCACGCCCGAAGAGCCAGGAGGGAAAGCCGTGCCTCGTTGGAAAGCTCTTTGGCAGCCGCTCGCGTGGCCCCACAGCCCGTGGGGCTGCGGGCTTTTCGGCGGCCGTCAGCATCGGCGACACCAGTGCCCACCTGGCACCGCCGCGCCAGCCTGCGAAGCATTTTCCGGTAGGGCCGCGTCTCTGGCGACAGCTCCCACGCCCGAAGAGCCAGGAGGGAAAGCCGTGCCTCGTTGGAAAGCTCTTTGGCAGCTGCTCGCGTGGCCCCACAGCCCGTGGGGCTGCGGGTTTTTTGGCGGCCGTCAGCCTCGGCGCCACCGGCGCCCACGTGGCGCCGCCGCGCCAGCCTGCGAAGCATTTTCCGGTAGGGCTGCGGCTCTGGCGACAGCTCCCACGCCCGAAGAGCCAGGAGGGAAAGCCGTGCCTCGTTGGAAAGCTCTTTGGCAGCCGCTCGCGTGGCCCCACAGCCCGTGGGGCTGCGGGCATTCCGGCAGCCGTCAGCCTCGGCGCCACCGGCGCCAACGTGGCGCCGCCGCGTCAGCCTGCTAAGCATTTTCCGGTAGGGCTGCGGCTCTGGCGACAGTTCCCACGCCCGAACAGCCAGGAGGGAAAGCCGTGCCTCGTTGGAAAGCTCTTTGGCAGCCGCTGGCGTGGCCCCACAGCCCGTGGGGCTGCGGGCATTCCGTCAGCCGTCAGCCTCGGCACCACCGGTGCCCACGTGGCGCCGCCGCGCCAGCCTGCGAAGCATTTTCCGGTAGGGCCGCGTCTCTGGCGACAGCTCCCACGCCCGAAGAGCCAGGAGGGAAAGCCGTGCCTCGTTGGAAAGCTCTTTGGCAGCCGCTCGCGTGGCCCCACAGCCCGTGGGGCTGCGGGCTTTTCGGCGGCCGTCAGCATCGGCGACACCAGTGCCCACCTGGCACCGCCGCGCCAGCCTGCGAAGCATTTTCCGGTAGGGCCGCGTCTCTGGCGACAGCTCCCACGCCCGAAGAGCCAGGAGGGAAAGCCGTGCCTCGTTGGAAAGCTCTTTGGCAGCTGCTCGCGTGGCCCCACAGCCCGTGGGGCTGCGGGCTTTTCGGCGGCCGTCAGCCTCGGCGCCACCGGCGCCCACGTGGCGCCGCCGCGCCAGCCTGCGAAGCATTTTCCGGTAGGGCTGCGGCTCTGGCGACAGCTCCCACGCCCGAAGAGCCAGGAGGGAAAGCCGTGCCTCGTTGGAAAGCTCTTTGGCAGCCGCTCGCGTGGCCCCACAGCCCGTGGGGCTGCGGGCTTTTTGGCGGCCGTCAGCCTCGGCGCCACCGGTGCCCACGTGGCGCCGCCGCGCCAGCCTGCGAAGCATTTTCCGGTAGGGCCGCGTCTCTGGCGACAGCTCCCACGCCCGAAGAGCCAGGAGGGAAAGCCGTGCCTCGTTGGAAAGCTCTTTGGCAGCCGCTCGCGTGGCCCCACAGCCCGTGGGGCTGCGGGCTTTCCGGCGGCCGTCAGCCTCGGCGACACCTGCCCCCACGTGGCGCCGCCGCGCCAGCCTGCGAAGCATTTTCCGGTAGGGCCGCGTCTCTGGCGACAGCTCCCACGCCCGAAGAGCCAGGAGGGAAAGCCGTGCCTCGTTGGAAAGCTCTTTGGCAGCTGCTCGCGTGGCCCCACAGCCCGTGGGGCTGCGGGCTTTCCGGCGGCCGTCAGCCTCGGCGACACCTGCGCCCACGTGGCGCCGCCGCGCCAGCCCGCGAAGCATTTTCCGGTAGGGCCGCGGCTCTGGCGACAGCTCCCACGCCCGAAGAGCCAGGAGGGAAAGCCGTGCCTCGTTGGAAAGCTCTTTGGCAGCCGCTCGCGTGGCCCCACAGCCCGTGGGGCTGCGGGCATTCCGGCAGCCGTCAGTCTCGGCGCCACCGGCGCCAACGTGGCGCCGCCGCGTCAGCCTGCTAAGCATTTTCCGGTAGGGCTGCGGCTCTGGCGACAGTTCCCACGCCCGAACAGCCAGGAGGGAAAGCCGTGCCTCGTTGGAAAGCTCTTTGGCAGCCGCTGGCGTGGCCCCACAGCCCGTGGGGCTGCGGGCTTTCCGGCGGCCGTCAGCCTCGGCGACACCGGTGCCCACGTGGCGCCGCCGCGCCAGCCTGCGAAGCATTTTCCGGTAGGGCCGCGTCTCTGGCGACAGCTCCCACGCCCGAAGAGCCAGGAGGGAAAGCCGTGCCTCGTTGGAAAGCTCTTTGGCAGCCGCTCGCGTGGCCCCACAGCCCGTGGGGCTGCGAGCTTTTCGGCGGCCGTCAGCCTCGGCGCCACCGGTGCCGACGTGGCGCCGCCGCGCCAGCCTGCGAAGCATTTTCCGGTAGGGCCGCGTCTCTGGCGACAGCTCCCACGCCCGAAGAGCCAGGAGGGAAAGCCGTGCCTTGTTGGAAAGCTCTTTGGCAGCCGCTCGCGTGGCCCCACAGCCCGTGGGGCTGCGGGCTTTCCGGCGGCCGTCAGCCTCGGCGCCACCGGTGCCCACGTGGCGCCGCCGCGCCAGCCTGCGAAGCATTTTCCGGTAGGGCCGCGTCTCTGGCGACAGCTCCCACGCCCGAAGAGCCAGGAGGGAAAGCCGTGCCTCGTTGGAAAGCTCTTTGGCAGCCGCTCGCGTGGCCCCACAGCCCGTGGGGCTGCGGGCTTTCCGGCGGCCGTCAGCCTCGGCGACACCTGCGCCCACGTGGCGCCGCCGCGCCAGCCCGCGAAGCATTTTCCGGTAGGGCCGCGGCTCTGGCGACAACTCCCACGCCCGAAGAGCCAGGAGGGAAAGCCGTGCCTCGTTGGAAAGCTCTTTGGCAGCCGCTCGCGTGGCCCCACAGCCCGTGGGGCTGCGGGCATTCCGGCGGCCGTCAGCCTCGGCGCCACCGGCGCCAACGTGGCGCCGCCGCGCCAGCCTGCGAAGCATTTTCCGGTAGGGCTGCGTCTCTGGCGACAGCTCCCACGCCCGAAGAGCCAGGAGGGAAAGCCGTGCCTCGTTGGAAAGCTCTTTGGCAGCCGCTCGCGTGGCCCCACAGCCCGTGGGGCTGCGGGCTTTCCGGCGGCCGTCAGCCTCGGCGACACCTGCGCCCACGTGGCGCCGCCGCGCCAGCCCGCGAAGCATTTTCCGGTAGGGCCGCGTCTCTGGCGACAGCTCCCACGCCCGAAGAGCCAGGAGGGAAAGCCGTGCCTCGTTGGAAAGCTCTTTGGCAGCCGCTCGCGTGGCCCCAGAGCCCGTGGGGCTGCGGGCTTTCTGGCAGCCGTCAGCCTCGGCGCCACCGGCGCCAACGTGGCGCCGCCGCGTCAGCCTGCTAAGCATTTTCCGGTAGGGCTGCGGCTCTGGCGACAGTTCCCACGCCCGAACAGCCAGGAGGGAAAGCCGTGCCTCGTTGGAAAGCTCTTTGGCAGCCGCTGGCGTGGCCCCACAGCCCGTGGGGCTGCGGGCTTTCCGGCGGCCGTCAACCTCGGCGCCACCGGTGCCCACGTGGCGCCGCCGCGCCAGCCTGCGAAGCATTTTCCGGTAGGGCCGCGTCTCTGGCGACAGCTCCCACGCCCGAAGAGCCAGGAGGGAAAGCCGTGCCTCGTTGGAAAGCTCTTTGGCAGCCGCTCGCGTGGCCCCACAGCCCGTGGGGCTGCGGGCTTTCCGGCGGCCGTCAGCCTCGGCGACACCTGCGCCCACGTGGCGCCGCCGCGCCAGCCCGCGAAGCATTTTCCGGTAGGGCCGCGGCTCTGGCGACAACTCCCACGCCCGAAGAGCCAGGAGGGAAAGCCGTGCCTCGTTGGAAAGCTCTTTGGCAGCCGCTCGCGTGGCCCCACAGCCCGTGGGGCTGCGGGCATTCCGGCGGCTGTCAGCCTCGGCGCCACCGGCGCCAACGTGGCGCCGCCGCGCCAGCCTGCGAAGCATTTTCCGGTAGGGCTGCGTCTCTGGCGACAGCTCCCACGCCCGAAGAGCCAGGAGGGAAAGCCGTGCCTCGTTGGAAAGCTCTTTGGCAGCCGCTGGCGTGGCCCCACAGCCCGTGGGGCTGCGGGCTTTCCGGCGGCCGTCAGCCTCGGCGACACCGGTGCCCACCTGGCACCGCCGCGCCAGCCTGCGAAGCATTTTCCGGTAGGGCCGCGTCTCTGGCGACAGCTCCCACGCCCGAAGAGCCAGGAGGGAAAGCCGTGCCTCGTTGGAAAGCTCTTTGGCAGCTGCTCGCGTGGCCCCACAGCCCGTGGGGCTGCGGGCTTTCCGGCGGCTGTCAGCCTCGGCGACACCGGCGCCCACGTGGCGCCGCCGCGCCAGCCTGCAAAGCATTTTCTGGTAGGGCCGCGTCTCTGGCGACAGCTCCCACGCCCGAAGAGCCAGGAGGGAAAGCCGTGCCTCGTTGGAAAGCTCTTTGGCAGCCGCTCGCATGGCCCCACAGCCCGTGGGGCTGCGGGCTTTCCGGCAGCCGTCAGCCTCGGCGAAACCTGCGCCCACGTGGCGCCGCCGCGCCAGCCCGCGAAGCATTTTCCGGTAGGGCCGCGTCTCTGGCGACAGCTCCCACGCCCGAAGAGCCAGGAGGGAAAGCTGTGCCTCGTTGGAAAGCTCTTTGGCAGCCGCTCGCGTGGCCCCACAGCCCCTGGGGCTGCGGGCATTCCGGCGGCTGTCAGCCTCGGCGCCACCGGTGCCCACGTGTCGCCGCCGCGCCAGCCTGCGAAGCATTTTCCGGTAGGGCCGCGGCTCTGGCGACAGCTCCCACGCCTGAAGAGCCAGGAGGGAAAGCCGTGCCTCGTTGGAAAGCTCTTTGGCAGCCGCTCGTGTGGCCCCACAGCCCGTGGGGCTGCGGGCTTTTCGGCGGCCGACAGCCTCGGCGACACCAGCGCCCACGTGACGACGCCGCGCCAGCCTGCGAAGCATTTTCCGGTAGGGCCGCGTCTCTGGCGACAGCTCCCATGCCCGAAGAGCCAGGAGGGAAAGCCGTGCCTCGTTGGAAAGCTCTTTGGCAGCTGCTCGCGTGGCCCCACAGCCCGTGGGGCTGCGGGCTTTCCGGCGGCCGTCAGCATCGGCGACACCTGCGCCCACGTGGCGCCGCCGCGCCAGCCTGCGAAGCATTTTCCGGTAGGGCCGCGTCTCTGGCGACAGCTCCCACGCCCGAAGAGCCAGGAGGGAAAGCCGTGCCTCGTTGGAAAGCTCTTTGGCAGCTGCTCGCGTGGCCCCACAGCCCGTGGGGCTGCGGGCTTTCCGGCGGCCGTCAGCCTCGGCGCCACCGGCGCCCACGTGGCGCCGCCGCGCCAGCCTGCGAAGCATTTTCCGGTAGGGCTGCGGCTCTGGCGACAGCTCCCACGCCCGAAGAGCCAGGAGGGAAAGCCGTGCCTCGTTGGAAGGCTCTTTGGCAGCCGCTGGCGTGGCCCCACAGCCCGTGGGGCTGCGGGCTTTTCGGCGGCCGTCAGCCTCGGCACCACCGGTGCCCACGTGGCGCCGCCACGCCAGCCTGCGAAGCATTTTCCGGTAGGGCCGCGTCTCTGGCGACAGCTCCCACGCCCGAAGAGCCAGGAGGGAAAGCCGTGCCTCGTTGGAAAGCTCTTTGGCAGCCGCTCGCGTGGCCCCACAGCCCGTGGGGCTGCGGGCATTCCGGCAGCCGTCAGCCTCGGCGCCACCGGTGCCCACGTGGCGCTGCCGCGCCAGCCTGCGAAGCATTTTCCGGTAGGGCTGCGGCTCTGGCGACAGCTCCCACGCCCGAAGAGCCAGGAGGGAAAGCCGTGCCTCGTTGGAAAGCTCTTTGGCAGCCGCTGGCGTGGCCCCACAGCCCGTGGGGCTGCGGGCTTTTCGGCGGCCGTCAGCCTCGGCGCCACCGGTGCCCACGTGTCGCCGCCGCGCCAGCCTGCGAAGCATTTTCCGGTAGGGCCGCGGCTCTGGCGACAGCTCCCACGCCCGAAGAGCCAGGAGGGAAAGCCGTGCCTCGTTGGAAAGCTCTTTGGCAGCCGCTCGCGTGGCCCCACAGCCCGTGGGGCTGCGGGCTTTCCGGCGGCCGTCAGCCTCGGCGACACCGGTGCCCACGTGGCGCCGCCGAGCCAGCCTACGAAGCATTTTCCGGTAGGGCCGCGTCTCTGGCGACAGCTCCCACGCCCGAAGAGCCAGGAGGGAAAGCCGTGCCTCGTTGGAAAGCTCTTTGGCAGCCGCTCGCGTGGCCCCACAGCCCGTGGGGCTGCGGGCTTTTCGGCAGCCGTCAGCCTCGGCGACACCGGCGCCCACGTGGCGCCGCCGCGCCAGCCTGTGAAGCATTTTCCGGTAGGGCTGCGTCTCTGGCGACAGCTCCCACGCCCGAAGAGCCAGGAGGGAAAGCCGTGCCTCGTTGGAAAGCTCTTTGGCAGCCGCTCGCGTGGCCCCACAGCCCGTGGGGCTGCGGGCTTTTCGGCGGCCGTCAGCCTCGGCACCACCGGTGCCCACGTGGCGCCGCCACGCCAGCCTGTGAAGCATTTTCCGGTAGGGCCGCGTCTCTGGCGACAGCTCCCATGCCCGAAGAGCCAGGAGGGAAAGCCGTGCCTCGTTGGAAAGCTCTTTGGCAGCCGCTCGCGTGGCCCCACAGCCCGTGGGGCTGCGGGCTTTTCAGCGGCCGTCAGCCTCGGCCCCACCGGTGCCCACGTGGCGCCGCCGCGCCAGCCTGCGAAGCATTTTCCGGTAGGGCCGCGTCTCTGGCGACAGCTCCCACGCCCGAAGAGCCAGGAGGGAAAGCCGTGCCTCGTTGGAAAGCTCTTTGGCAGCCGCTCGCGTGGCCCCACAGCCCGTGGGGCTGCGGGCTTTCCGGCGGCCGTCAGCCTCGGCGACACCTGCGGCCACGTGGCGCCGCCGCGCCAGCCCGCGAAGCATTTTCCGGTAGGGCCGCGGCTCTGGCGACAGCTCCCACGCCCGAAGAGCCAGGAGGGAAAGCCGTGCCTCGTTGGAAAGCTCTTTGGCAGCCGCTCGCGTGGCCCCACAGCCCGTGGGGCTGCGGGCTTTTCGGCGGCCGTCAGCCTCGGCGCCACCGGTGCCCACGTGGCGCCGCCGCGCCAGCCTGCGAAGCATTTTCCGGTAGGGCCGCGTCTCTGGCGACAGCTCCCACGCCCGAAGAGCCAGGAGGGAAAGCCGTGCCTCGTTGGAAAGCTCTTTGGCAGCCGCTCGCGTGGCCCCACAGCCCGTGGGGCTGCGGGCTTTCCGGCGGCCGTCAGCCTCGGCGACAGCGGTGCCCACGTGGCGCCGCCGCGCCAGCCTACGAAGCATTTTCCGGTAGGGCCGCGTCTCTGGCGACAGCTCCCACGCCCGAAGAGCCAGGAGGGAAAGCCGTGCCTCGTTGGAAAGCTCTTTGGCAGCCGCTCGCGTGGCCCCACAGCCCGTGGGGCTGCGGGCTTTTCGGCAGCCGTCAGCCTCGGCGACACCGGCGCCCACGTGGCGCCGCCGCGCCAGCCTGTGAAGCATTTTCCGGTAGGGCTGCGTCTCTGGCGACAGCTCCCACGCCCGAAGAGCCAGGAGGGAAAGCCGTGCCTCGTTGGAAAGCTCTTTGGCAGCCGCTCGCGTGGCCCCACAGCCCGTGGGGCTGCGGGCTTTTCGGCGGCCGTCAGCCTCGGCACCACCGGTGCCCACGTGGCGCCGCCACGCCAGCCTGTGAAGCATTTTCCGGTAGGGCCGCGTCTCTGGCGACAGCTCCCATGCCCGAAGAGCCAGGAGGGAAAGCCGTGCCTCGTTGGAAAGCTCTTTGGCAGCCGCTCGCGTGGCCCCACAGCCCGTGGGGCTGCGGGCTTTTCGGCGGCCGTCAGCCTCGGCCCCACCGGTGCCCACGTGGCGCCGCCGCGCCAGCCTGCGAAGCATTTTCCGGTAGGGCCGCGTCTCTGGCGACAGCTCCCACGCCCGAAGAGCCAGGAGGGAAAGCCGTGCCTCGTTGGAAAGCTCTTTGGCAGCCGCTCGCGTGGCCCCACAGCCCGTGGGGCTGCGGGCTTTCCGGCGGCCGTCAGCCTCGGCGACACCTGCGGCCACGTGGCGCCGCCGCGCCAGCCCGCGAAGCATTTTCCGGTAGGGCCGCGGCTCTGGCGACAGCTCCCACGCCCGAAGAGCCAGGAGGGAAAGCCGTGCCTCGTTGGAAAGCTCTTTGGCAGCCGCTCGCGTGGCCCCACAGCCCGTGGGGCTGCGGGCTTTTCGGCGGCCGTCAGCCTCGGCGCCACCGGTGCCCACGTGGCGCCGCCGCGCCAGCCTGCGAAGCATTTTCCGGTAGGGCCGCGTCTCTGGCGACAGCTCCCACGCCCGAAGAGCCAGGAGGGAAAGCCGTGCCTCGTTGGAAAGCTCTTTGGCAGCCGCTCGCGTGGCCCCACAGCCCGTGGGGCTGCGGGCTTTCCGGCGGCCGTCAGCCTCGGCGACAGCGGTGCCCACGTGGCGCCGCCGCGCCAGCCTACGAAGCATTTTCCGGTAGGGCCGCGTCTCTGGCGACAGCTCCCACGCCCGAAGAGCCAGGAGGGAAAGCCGTGCCTCGTTGGAAAGGTCTTTGGCAGCCGCTCGTGTGGCCCCACAGCCCGTGGGGCTGCGGGCTTTCCGGCGGCCGTCAGCCTCGGCGACACCTGCGCCCACGTGACGACGCCGCGCCAGCCTGCGAAGCATTTTCCGGTAGGGCCGCGGCTCTGGCGACAGCTCCCACGCCCGAAGAGCCAGGAGGGAAAGCTGTGCCTCCTTGGAAAGCTCTTTGGCAGCCGCTCGCGTGGCCCCACAGCCCGTGGGGCTGCGGGCTTTCCGGCGGCCATCAGCCTCAGCGCCACCTGCGCCCACGTGGCGCCGCCGCGCCAGGCTGCGAAGCATTTTCCGGTAGGGCCGCGGCTCTGGCGACAGCTCCCACGCCCGAAGAGCCAGGAGGGAAAGCCATGCCTCGTTGGAAAGCTCTTTGGCAGCCGCTCGCGTGGCCCCACAGCCCGTGGGGCTGCGGGCTTTCCGGCGGCCGTCAGCGTAGGTGACACCGGCGCCCACGTGTCGCCGCCGCGCCAGCCTGTGAAGCATTTTCCGGTAGGGCCACGTCTCTGGCGACAGCTCCCACGTCCGAAGAGCCAGGAGGGAAAGCTGTGCCTCCTTGGAAAGCTCTTTGGCAGCCGCTCGCGTGGCCCCACAGCCCGTGGGGCTGCGGGTTTTCCGGCGGCTGTCAGCCTTGGCGCCACCTGCGCCCACGTGTCGCCGCCGCGCCAGCCTGCGAAGCATTTTCCGGTAGGGCCGCGTCTCTGGCGACAGCTCCCACGCCCGAAGAGCCAGGAGGGAAAGCCGTGCCTCGTTGGAAAGCTCTTTGGCAGCCGCTCGCGTGGCCCCACAGCCCGTGGGGCTGCGGGCTTTCCAGCGGCCATCAGCCTCGGCGACACCAGTGTCCACGTGGCGCCGCCACGCCAGCCTGCGAAGTATTTTCCGGTAGGGCCGCGTCTCTGGCGACAGCTCCCACGCCCGAAGAGCCAGGAGGGAAAGCCGTGCCTCGTTGGAAAGCTCTTTGGCAGCCGCTCGCGTGGCCCCACAGCCCGTGGGGCTGCGGGCTTTTCAGCGGCCGTCAGCCTCGGCGACACCAGTGCCCACGTGGCGCCGCTGCGCCAGCCTGCGAAGCATTTTCCGGTAGGGCCGCGTCTCTGGCGACAGCTCCCACGCCCGAAGAGCCAGGAGGGAAAGCTGTGCCTCCTTGGAAAGCTCTTTGGCAGCCGCTCGCGTGGCCCCACAGCCCGTGGGGCTGCGGGCTTTCCGGCGGCCATCAGCCTCGGCGCCACCTGCGCCCACGTGGCGCCGCCGCGCCAGCCTGCGAAGCATTTTCCGGTAGGGCCGCGGCTCTGGCGACAGCTCCCACGCCCGAAGAGCCAGGAGGGAAAGCCATGCCTCGTTGTAAAGCTCTTTGGCAGCCGCTGGCGTGGCCCCACAGCCCGTGGGGCTGCGGGCTTTCCGGCGGCCGTCAGCCTCGGCGCCACCGGCGCCCACGTGGCGCCGCCGCGCCAGCCTGCGAAGCATTTTCCGGTAGGGCCGCGTCTCTGGCGACAGCTCCCACGCCCGAAGAGCCAGGAGGGAAAGCCGTGCCTCGTTGGAAAGCTCTTTGGCAGCCGCTGGCGTGGCCCCACAGCCCGTGGGGCTGCGGGCTTTTCGGCGGCCGTCAGCCTCGGCGACACCAGTGCCCACGTGGCGCCGCCGAGCCAGCCTGCGAAGCATTTTCCGGTAGGGCCGCGGCTCTGGCGACAGCTCCCACGCCCGAAGAGCCAGGAGGG
This sequence comes from Rissa tridactyla, assembly GCF_028500815.1. NCBI lineage: Eukaryota > Metazoa > Chordata > Aves > Charadriiformes > Laridae > Rissa > Rissa tridactyla. The sequence continues at coordinate 53,662 of NW_026529547.1, forward strand.
AAAGCCGTGCCTCGTTGGAAAGCTCTTTGGCAGCTGCTCGCGTGGCCCCACAGCCCGTGGGGCTGCGGGCTTTCCGGCGGCCGTCAGCATCGGCGACACCAGTGCCCACCTGGCACCGCCGCGCCAGCCTGCGAAGCATTTTCCGGTAGGGCCGCGTCTCTGGCGACAGCTCCCACGCCCGAAGAGCCAGGAGGGAAAGCCGTGCCTCGTTGGAAAGCTCTTTGGCAGTCGCTCGCGTGGCCCCAGAGCCCGTGGGGCTGCGGGCTTTCCGGCGGCCGTCAGCCTCGGCGCCACCGGTGCCCACGTGGCGCCGCCGCGCCAGCCTGCGAAGCATTTTCCGGTAGGGCCGCGTCTCTGGCGACAGCTCCCACGCCCGAAGAGCCAGGAGGGAAAGCCGTGCCTCGTTGGAAAGCTCTTTGGCAGCCGCTGGCGTGGCCCCACAGCCCGTGGGGCTGCGGGCTTTCCGGCGGCCGTCAGCCTCGGCGACACCGGCGCCCACGTGGCGCCGCCGCGCCAGCCTGCGAAGCATTTTCCGGTAGGGCCGCGGCTCTGGCGACAGCTCCCACGCCCGAAGAGCCAGAAGGGAAAGCCGTGCCTCGTTGGAAAGCTCTTTGGCAGCCGCTCGCGTGGCCCCACAGCCCGTGGGGCTGCGGCCTTTCCGGCGGCCGTCAGCCTCGGCGACACCAGTGCCCACGTGGCGCCGCCGCGCCAGCCTGCGAAGCATTTTCCAGTAGGGCCGCGGCTCTGGCGACAGCTCCCACGCCCGAAGAGCCAGGAGGGAAAGCCGTGCCTCGTTGGAAAGCTCTTTGGCAGCCGCTCGCGTGGCCCCACAGCCCGTGGGGCTGCGGGCTTTCCGGCGGCCGTCAGCCTCGGCGCCACCTGCGCCCACCTGGCGCCGCCGCACCAGCCTGCGAAGCATTTTCCGGTAGGGCCGCGTCTCTGGTGACAGCTCCCACGCCCGAAGAGCCAGGAGGGAAAGCCGTGCCTCGTTGGATAACTCTTTGGCAGCCGCTCGTGTGGCCCCACAGCCCGTGGGGCTGCGGGCATTCCGGCAGCCGTCAGCCTCGGTGACACCGGCGCCCACGTGTTGCCGCCGCGCCAGCCTGCGAAGCATTTTCCGGTAGGGCCGCGGCTCTGGCGACAGCTCCCACGCCCGAAGAGCCAGGAGGGAAAGCCGTGCCTCGTTGGAAACCTCTTTGGCAGCTGCTCGCGTGGCCCCACAGCCCGTGGGGCTGCGGGCTTTCCGGCAGCCGTCAGCGTCGGCGACACCGTCGCCCACGTGACGCCGCCGCGCCAGCCTGCAAAGCATTTTCCGGTAGGGCTGCGGCTCTGGCGACAGCTCCCACGCCCGAAGAGCCAGGAGGGAAAGCCATGCCTCGTTGGAAAGCTCTTTGGCAGATGCTCGCGTGGCCCCACAGCCCGTGGGGCTGCGGGCTTTCCGGCGGCCATCAGCCTCGGCGCCACCGGCGCCCACGTGTCGCCGCCACGCCAGCCTGCAAAGCATTTTCCGGTAGGGCCGCGTCTCTGGCGACAGCTCCCACGCCCGAAGAGCCAGGAGGGAAAGCCGTGCCTCGTTGGAAAGCTCTTTGGCAGCCGCTCGCGTGGCCCCACAGCCCGTGGGGCTGCGGGCTTTCCGGCGGCCGTCAGCCTCGGCGACACCGGTGCCCACGTGGCGCCGCCGCGCCAGCCTGCGAAGCATTTTCCGGTAGGGCCGCGTCTCTGGCGACAGCTCCCACGCCCGAAGAGCCAGGAGGGAAAGCCGTGCCTCGTTGGAAAGCTCTTTGGCAGCCGCTGGCGTGGCCCCACAGCCCGTGGGGCTGCGGGCTTTTCGGCGGCCGTCAGCCTCGGCGACACCAGTGCCCACGTGGCGCCGCCGAGCCAGCCTGCGAAGCATTTTCCGGTAGGGCCGCGGCTCTGGCGACAGCTCCCACGCCCGAAGAGCCAGGAGGGAAAGCCGTGCCTCGTTGGAAAGCTCTTTGGCAGCTGCTCGCGTGGCCCCACCGCCCGTGGGGCTGCGGGCTTTCCGGCGGCCGTCAGCATCGGCGACACCAGTGCCCACCTGGCACCGCCGCGCCAGCCTACGAAGCATTTTCCGGTAGGGCCGCGTCTCTGGCGACAGCTCCCACGCCCGAAGAGCCAGGAGGGAAAGCCGTGCCTCGTTGGAAAGCTCTTTGGCAGCTGCTCGCGTGGCCCCACAGCCCGTGGGGTTGCGGGCTTTTCGGCGGCCGTCAGCCTCGGCGCCACCGGCGCCCACGTGGCGCCGCCGCGCCAGCCTGCGAAGCATTTTCCGGTAGGGCTGCGGCTCTGGCGACAGCTCCCACGCCCGAAGAGCCAGGAGGGAAAGCCGTGCCTCGTTGGAAAGCTCTTTGGCAGCCGCTCGCGTGGCCCCACAGCCCGTGGGGCTGCGGGCTTTTCGGCGGCCGTCAGCCTCGGCGCCACCGGTGCCCACGTGGCGCCGCCGCGCCAGCCTGCGAAGCATTTTCCGGTAGGGCCGCGTCTCTGGCGACAGCTCCCACGCCCGAAGAGCCAGGAGGGAAAGCCGTGCCTCGTTGGAAAGCTCTTTGGCAGCCGCTCGCGTGGCCCCACAGCCCGTGGGGCTGCGGGCTTTCCGGCGGCCGTCAGCCTCGGCGCCACCTGCCCCCACGTGGCGCCGCCGCGCCAGCCTGCGAAGCATTTTCCGGTAGGGCCGCGTCTCTGGCGACAGCTCCCACGCCCGAAGAGCCAGGAGGGAAAGCCGTGCCTCGTTGGAAAGCTCTTTGGCAGCTGCTCGCGTGGCCCCACAGCCCGTGGGGCTGCGGGCTTTCCGGCGGCCGTCAGCCTCGGCGACACCTGCGCCCACGTGGCGCCGCCGCGCCAGCCCGCGAAGCATTTTCCGGTAGGGCCGCGGCTCTGGCGACAGCTCCCACGCCCGATGAGCCAGGAGGGAAAGCCGTGCCTCGTTGGAAAGCTCTTTGGCAGCCGCTCGCGTGGCCCCACAGCCCGTGGGGCTGCGGGCATTCCGGCAGCCGTCAGCCTCGGCGCCACCGGCGCCAACGTGGCGCCGCCGCGTCAGCCTGCTAAGCATTTTCCGGTAGGGCTGCGGCTCTGGCGACAGTTCCCACGCCCGAAGAGCCAGGAGGGAAAGCCGTGCCTCGTTGGAAAGCTCTTTGGCAGCCGCTGGCGTGGCCCCACAGCCCGTGGGGCTGCGGGCTTTCCGGCGGCCGTCAGCCTCGGCGACACCTGCGCCCACGTGGCGCCGCCGCGCCAGGCTGCGAAGCATTTTCCGGTAGGGCCGCGTCTCTGGCGACAGCTCCCACGCCCGAAGAGCCAGGAGGGAAAGCCGTGCCTCGTTGGAAAGCTCTTTGGCAGCCGCTCGCGTGGCCCCACAGCCCGTGGGGCTGCGGGCTTTTCGGCGGCCGTCAGCCTCGGCACCACCGGTGCCCACGTGGCGCCGCCACGCCAGCCTGCGAAGCATTTTCCGGTAGGGCCGCGTCTCTGGCGACAGCTCCCACGCCCGAAGAGCCAGGAGGGAAAGCCGTGCCTCGTTGGAAAGCTCTTTGGCAGCCGCTCGCGTGGCCCCACAGCCCGTGGGGCTGCGGGCTTTTCGGCGGCCGTCAGCCTCGGCGCCACCGGTGCCCACGTGGCGCCGCCGCGCCAGCCTACGAAGCATTTTCCGGTAGGGCCGCGTCTCTGGCGACAGCTCCCACGCCCGAAGAGCCAGGAGGGAAAGCCGTGCCTCGTTGGAAAGCTCTTTGGCAGCTGCTCGCGTGCCCCCACAGCCCGTGCGGCTGCGGGCTTTCCGGCGGCCGTCAGCATCGGCGACACCAGTGCCCACCTGGCACCGCCGCGCAGCCTGCGAAGCATTTTCCGGTAGGGCCGCGTCTCTGGCGACAGCTCCCACGCCCGAAGAGCCAGGAGGGAAAGCCGTGCCTCGTTGGAAAGCTCTTTGGCAGCTGCTCGCGTGCCCCCACAGCCCGTGGGGCTGCGGGCTTTCGGCGGCCGTCAGCCTCGGCGACACCGGCGCCCACGTGGCGCCGCCGCGCCAGCCTGCGAAGCATTTTCCGGTAGGGCTGCGGCTCTGGCGACAGCTCCCACGCCCGAAGAGCCAGGAGGGAAAGCCGTGCCTCGTTGGAAAGCTCTTTGGCAGCCGCTCGCGTGGCCCCACAGCCCGTGGGGCTGCGGGCTTTTCGGCGGCCGTCAGCCTCGGCGACACCTGCGCCCACGTGGCGCCGCCGCGCCAGCCCGCGAAGCATTTTCCGGTAGGGCCGCGGCTCTGGCGACAGCTCCCACGGCCGAAGAGCCAGGAGGGAAAGCCGTGCCTCGTTGGAAAGCTCTTTGGCAGCCGCTCGCGTGGCCCCACAGCCCGTGGGGCTGCGGGCTTTCCGGCGGCCGTCATCCTCGGCGACACTGGTGCGCACGTGGCGCCGTCGAGCCAGCCTGCGAAGCATTTTCCGGTAGGGCCGCATGTCTGGCGACAGCTCCACGCCTGAAGAGCCAGGAGGGAAAGCCGTGCCTCGTTGGAAAGCTCTTTGGCAGCCGCTCGCGTGGCCCCACAGCCCGTGGGGCTGCGGGCTTTTCGGAGGCCGTCAGCCTCGGCGCCACCGGTGCCCACGTGGCGCCGCGCGCCAGCCTGCGAAGCATTTTCCGTAGGGCCGTGTCTCTGGCGACAGCTCCCACGCCCAAAGAGCCAGGAGGGAAAGCTGTGCCTCGTTGGAAAGCTCTTTGGCAGCCGCTCGCGTGGCCCCACAGCCCGTGGGGGCTGCGGGCTTTTCGGCGGCCGTCAGCGTCGGCGACACCAGTGCGCACGTGGCGCCGCCGCGCCAGCCTGCGAAGCATTTTCCGGTAGGGCCGCGTCTCTGGCGACAGCTCCCACGCCCGAAGAGCCAGGAAGGAAAGCCGTGCCTCGTTGGAACCTCTTTGCAGCCGCTCGCGTGGCCCCACAGCACGTGTGGCTGCGGGCTTTCCGGCAGCCGTCAGCCTCGGCGCCACCTGCGCCCACGTGGCGCCGCCACGCCAGCCTGCGAAGCATTTTCCGGTAGGGCCGCGTCTCTGGCGACAGCTCCCACGCCCGAAGAGCCAGAAGGGAAAGCCGTGCCTCGTTGGAAAGCTCTTTGGCAGCCGCTCGCGTGGCCCACAGCCCGTGGGGCTGCGGGCTTTCCGGCGGGCCGTCAGCCTCGGCGACACCAGTGCCCACGTGGCGCCGCCGCGCCAGCCTGCGAAGCATTTTCCAGTAGGGCCGCGGCTCTGGCGGACAGCTCCACGCCCGAAGAGCCAGGAGGGAAAGCCGTGCCTCGTTGGAAAGCTCTTTGGCAGCCGCTCGCGTGGCCCCACAGCCCGTGGGGCTGCGGCTTTCCGGCGGCCGTCAGCCTCGGCGCCACCTGCGCCCACCTGGCGCCGCCGCACCAGCCTGCGAAGCATTTTCGGTAGGGCCGCGTCTCTGGTGACAGCTCCCACGCCCGAAGAGCCAGGAGGGAAAGCCGTGCCTCGTTGGAAAACTCTTTGGCAGCCGCTCGTGTGGCCCCACAGCCCGTGGGGCTGCGGGCATTCCGGCAGCCGTCAGCCTCGGTGACACCGGCGCCCACGTGTCGCCGCCGCGCCAGCCTGCGAAGCATTTTCCGGTAGGGCCGCGGCTCTGGCGACAGCTCCCACGCCCGAAGAGCCAGGAGGGAAAGCCGTGCCTCGTTGGAAACCTCTTTGGCAGCTGCTCGCGTGGCCCCACAGCCCGTGGGGCTGCGGGCTTTCCGGCAGCCGTCAGCGTCGGCGACACCGTCGCCCACGTGACGCCGCCGCGCCAGCCTGCAAAGCATTTTCCGGTAGGGCTGCGGCTCTGGCGACAGCTCCCACGCCCGAAGAGCCAGGAGGGAAAGCCATGCCTCGTTGGAAAGCTCTTTGGCAGATGCTCGCGTGGCCCCACAGCCCGTGGGGCTGCGGGCTTTCCGGCGGCCATCAGCCTCGGCGCCACCGGCGCCACGTGTCGCCGCCGCGCTAGCCTGCAAAGCATTTTCCGGTAGGGCCGCGTCTCTGGCGACAGCTCCCACGCCCGAAGAGCCAGGAGGGAAAGCCATGCCTCGTTGGAAAGCTCTTTGGCAGCCGCTCGCGTGGCCCCACAGCCCGTGGGGCTGCGGGCTTTCCGGCGGCCGTCAGCCTCGGCGCCACCTGCGCCCACGTGGCGCCGCCACGCCAGCCTGCGAAGCTTTTTCCGGTAGGGCCGCGGCTCTGGCGACAGCTCCCACGCCCGAAGAGCCAGGAGGGAAAGCCGTGCCTCGTTGGAAAGCTCTTTGGCAGCCGCTCGCGTGGCCCCACAGCCCATGGGGCTGCGGGCTTTCCGGCGGCCGTCAGCCTCGGCGCCACTGGCGCCCACATGGCGCCCCCACGCCAGCCTGAGAAGCATTTTCCCGTAGGGACGCGTCTCTGGCTACAGCTCCCATGCCCGAAGAGCCAGGAGGGAAAGCCGTGCCTCGTTGGAAAGCTCTTTGGCAGCCGCTGGCGTGGCCCCACAGCCCGTGGGGCTGCGGGCTTTCGGCGGCCGTCAGCCTCGGCGACACCGGTGCCCACGTGGCGCCGCCGCGCCATCCTGCGAAGCATTTTCCGGTAGGGCCGCGTCTCTGGCGACAGCTCCCACGCCCGAAGAGCCAGGAGGGAAAGCCGTGCCTCGTTGGAAAGCTCTTTGGCAGCCGCTCGCGTGGCCCCACAGCCCGTGGGGCTGCGGGCTTTTCGGCGGCCGTCAGCCTCGGCGACACCAGTGCCCACGTGGCGCCGCCGAGCCAGCCTGCGAAGCATTTTCCGGTAGGGCCGCGGCTCTGGCGACAGCTCCCACGCCCGAAGAGCCAGGAGGGAAAGCCGTGCCTCGTTGGAAAGCTCTTTGGCAGCTGCTCGCGTGGCCCCACCGCCCGTGGGGCTGCGGGCTTTCCGGCGGCCGACAGCATCGGCGACACCAGTGCCCACCTGGCACCGCCGCGCCAGCCTGCGAAGCATTTTCGGTAGGGCCGCGTCTCTGGCGACAGCTCCCACGCCCGAAGAGCCAGGAGGGAAAGCCGTGCCTCGTTGGAAAGCTCTTTGGCAGCTGCTCGCGTGGCCCCACAGCCCGTGGGGTTGCGGGCTTTTCGGCGGCCGTCAGCCTCGGCGCCACCGGCGCCCACGTGGCGCCGCCGCGCCAGCCTGCGAAGCATTTCCGGTAGGGCTGCGGCTCTGGCGACAGCTCCCACGCCCGAAGAGCCAGGAGGGAAAGCCGTGCCTCGTTGGAAAGCTCTTTGGCAGCCGCTCGCGTGGCCCACAGCCCGTGGGGCTGCGGGCTTTTCGGCGGCCGTCAGCCTCGGCGCCACCGGTGCCCACGTGGCGCCGCCGCGCCAGCCTGCGAAGCATTTTCCGGTAGGGCCGCGTCTCTGGCGACAGCTCCCACGCCCGAAGAGCCAGGAGGGAAAGCCGTGCCTCGTTGGAAAGCTCTTTGGCAGCCGCTCGCGTGGCCCCACAGCCCGTGGGGCTGCGGGCTTTCCGGCGGCCGTCAGCCTCGGCGCCACCTGCCCCCACGTGGCGCCGCCGCGCCAGCCTGCGAAGCATTTTCCGGTAGGGCCGCGTCTCTGGCGACAGCTCCCACGCCCGAAGAGCAGGAGGGAAAGCCGTGCCTCGTTGGAAAGCTCTTTGGCAGCTGCTCGCGTGGCCCCACAGCCCGTGGGGCTGCGGGCTTTCCGGCGGCCGTCAGCCTCGGCGACACCTGCGCCCACGTGGCGCCGCCGCGCCAGCCCGCGAAGCATTTTCCGGTAGGCCGCGGCTCTGGCGACAGCTCCCACGCCCGAAGAGCCAGGAGGAAAGCCGTGCCTCGTTGGAAAGCTCTTTGGCAGCCGCTCGCGTGGCCCCACAGCCCGTGGGGCTGCGGGCATTCCGGCAGCCGTCAGCCTCGGCAGCCACCGGCGCCAACGTGGCGCCGCCGCGTCAGCCTGCTAAGCATTTTCCGGTAGGGCTGCGGCTCTGGCGACAGTTCCCACGCCCGAAGAGCCAGGAGGGAAAGCCGTGCCTCGTTGGAAAGCTCTTTGGCAGCCGCTCGCGTGGCCCCACAGCCCGTGGGGCTGCGAGCTTTTCGGCGGCCGTCAGCCTCGGCGCCACCGGTGCCGACGTGGCGCCGCCGCGCCAGCCTGCGAAGCATTTTCCGGTAGGGCCGCGTCTCTGGCGACAGCTCCCACGCCCGAAGAGCCAGGAGGGAAAGCCGTGCCTCGTTGGAAAGCTCTTTGGCAGCCGCTCGCGTGGCCTCACAGCCCGTGGGGCTGCGGGCTTTCCGGCGGCCGTCAGCCTCGGCGACACCTGCGCCCACGTGGCGCCGGCGCGCCAGCCTGCGAAGCATTTTCCGGTAGGGCCGCGTCTCTGGCGACAGCTCCCACGCCCGAAGAGCCAGGAGGGAAAGCCGTGCCTCGTTGGAAAGCTCTTTGGCAGCCGCTCGCGTGGCCCCACAGCCCGTGGGGCTGCGGGCGTTTCGGCGGCCGTCAGCCTCGGCACCACCGGTGCCCACGTGGCGCCGCCACGCCAGCCTGCGAAGCATTTTCCGGTAGGGCCGCGTCTCTGGCGACAGCTCCCACGCCCGAAGAGCCAGGAGGGAAAGCCGTGCCTCGTTGGAAAGCTCTTTGGCAGCCGCTCGCGTGGCCCCACAGCCCGTGGGGCTGCGGGCTTTTCGGCGGCCGTCAGCCTCGGCGCCACCGGTGCCCACGTGGCGCCGCCGCGCCAGCCTACGAAGTATTTTCCGGTAGGGCCGCGTCTCTGGCGACAGCTCCCACGCCCGAAGAGCCAGGAGGGAAAGCCGTGCCTCGTTGGAAAGCTCTTTGGCAGCTGCTCGCGTGCCCCCACAGCCCGTGGGGCTGCGGGCTTTCCGGCGGCCGTCAGCATCGGCGACACCAGTGCCCACCTGGCACCGCCGCGCCAGCCTGCGAAGCATTTTCCGGTAGGGCCGCGTCTCTGGCGACAGCTCCCACGCCCGAAGAGCCAGGAGGGAAAGCCGTGCCTCGTTGGAAAGCTCTTTGGCAGCTGCTCGCGTGGCCCCACAGCCCGTGGGGCTGCGGGCTTTCCGGCGGCCGTCAGCCTCGGCGACACCGGCGCCCACGTGGCGCCGCCGCGCCAGCCTGCGAAGCATTTTCCGGTAGGGCTGCGGCTCTGGCGACAGCTCCCACGCCCGAAGAGCCAGGAGGGAAAGCCGTGCCTCGTTGGAAAGCTCTTTGGCAGCCGCTCGCGTGGCCCCACAGCCTGTGGGGCTGCGGGCCTTTCGGCGGCCGTCAGCCTCGGCACCACCGGTGCCCACGTGGCCCGCCACGCCAGCCTGTGAAGCATTTTCCGGTAGGGCCGCGTCTCTGGCGACAGCTCCCACGCCCGAAGAGCCAGGAGGGAAAGCCGTGCCTCGTTGGAAAGCTCTTTGGCAGCCGCTCGCGTGGCCCCACAGCCCGTGGGGCTGCGGGCTTTTCGGCGGCCGTCAGCCTCGGCGACACCTGCGCCCACGTGGCGCCGCCGCACCAGCCCGCGAAGCATTTTCCGGTAGGGCCGCGGCTCTGGCGACAGCTCCCACGCCCGAAGAGCAGGAGGGAAAGCCGTGCCTCGTTGGAAAGCTCTTTGGCAGCCGCTCGCGTGGGCCCCACAGCCCGTTGGGGCTGCGGGCTTTCCGGCGGCCGTCATCCTCGGCGACACTGGTGCGCACGTGGCGCCGTCGAGCCAGCCTGCGAAGCATTTTCCGGTAGGGCCGCATGTCTGGCGACAGCTCCCACGCCTGAAGAGCCAGGAGGGAAAGCCGTGCCTCGTTGGAAAGCTCTTTGGCAGCCGCTCGCGTGGCCCCACAGCCCGTGGGGCTGCGGGCTTTTCGGAGGCCGTCAGCCTCGGCGCCACCGGTGCCCACGTGGCGCCGCCGCGCCAGCCTGCGAAGCATTTTCCGGTAGGGCCGTGTCTCTGGCGACAGCTCCCACGCCCAAAGAGCCAGGAGGGAAAGCCGTGCCTCGTTGGAAAGCTCTTTGGCAGCCGCTCGCGTGGCCCCACAGCCCGTGGGGCTGCGGGCTTTTCGGCGGCCGTCAGCCTCGGCACCACCGGTGTCCACGTGGCGCCGCCACGCCAGCCTGTGAAGCATTTTCCGGTAGGGCTGCGGCTCTGGCGACAGCTCCCACGCCCGAAGAGCCAGGAGGGAAAGCCGTGCCTCGTTGGAAAGCTCTTTGGCAGCCGCTGGCGTGGCCCCACAGCCCGTGGGGCTGCGGGCTTTTCGGCGGCCGTCAGCCTCGGCGACACCGGTGCCCACGTGGCGCCGCCGCGCCAGCCTGCGAAGCATTTTCCGGTAGGGCCGCGGCCCTGGCAACAGCTCCCACGCCCGAAGAGCCAGGAGGGAAAGCCGTGCCTCGTTGGAAAGCTCTTTGGCAGCTGCTCGCGTGGCCCCACAGCCCGTGGGGCTGCGGGCTTTCCGGCGGCCGTCAGCCTCGGCGACACCTGCGCCCACGTGGCGCCGCCGCGCCAGCCCGCGAAGCATTTTCCGGTAGGGCCGCGGCTCTGGCGACAGCTCCCACGCCCGAAGAGCCAGGAGGGAAAGCCGTGCCTCGTTGGAAAGCTCTTTGGCAGCCGCTCGCGTGGCCCCACAGCCCGTGGGGCTGCGGGCATTCCGGCAGCCGTCAGCCTCGGCGCCACCGGCGCCAACGTGGCGCCGCCGCGTCAGCCTGCTAAGCATTTTCCGGTAGGGCTGCGGCTCTGGCGACAGTTCCCACGCCCGAAGAGCCAGGAGGGAAAGCCGTGCCTCGTTGGAAAGCTCTTTGGCAGCCGCTCGCGTGGCCCCACAGCCCGTGGGGCTGCGAGCTTTTCGGCGGCCGTCAGCCTCGGCGCCACCGGTGCCGACGTGGCGCCGCCGCGCCAGCCTGCGAAGCATTTTCCGGTAGGGCCGCGTCTCTGGCGACAGCTCCCACGCCCGAAGAGCCAGGAGGGAAAGCCGTGCCTCGTTGGAAAGCTCTTTGGCAGCCGCTCGCGTGGCCTCACAGCCCGTGGGGCTGCGGGCTTTCCGGCGGCCGTCAGCCTCGGCGACACCTGCGCCCACGTGGCGCCGGCGCGCCAGCCTGCGAAGCATTTTCCGGTAGGGCCGCGTCTCTGGCGACAGCTCCCACGCCCGAAGAGCCAGGAGGGAAAGCCGTGCCTCGTTGGAAAGCTCTTTGGCAGCCGCTCGCGTGGCCCCACAGCCCGTGGGGCTGCGGGCTTTTCGGCGGCCGTCAGCCTCGGCACCACCGGTTGCCCACGTGGCGCCGCCACGCCAGCCTGCGAAGCATTTTCCGGTAGGGCCGCGTCTCTGGCGACAGCTCCCACGCCCGAAGAGCCAGGAGGGAAAGCCGTGCCTCGTTGGAAAGCTCTTTGGCAGCCGCTCGCGTGGCCCCACAGCCCGTGGGGCTGCGGGCTTTTCGGCGGCCGTCAGCCTCGGCGCCACCGGTGCCCACGTGGCGCCGCCGCGCCAGCCTACGAAGCATTTTCCGGTAGGGCCGCGTCTCTGGCGACAGCTCCCACGCCCGAAGAGCCAGGAGGGAAAGCCGTGCCTCGTTGGAAAGCTCTTTGGCAGCTGCTCGCGTGCCCCCACAGCCCGTGGGGCTGCGGGCTTTCCGGCGGCCGTCAGCATCGGCGACACCAGTGCCCACCTGGCACCGCCGCGCCAGCCTGCGAAGCATTTTCCGGTAGGGCCGCGTCTCTGGCGACAGCTCCCACGCCCGAAGAGCCAGGAGGGAAAGCCGTGCCTCGTTGGAAAGCTCTTTGGCAGCTGCTCGCGTGGCCCCACAGCCCGTGGGGCTGCGGGCTTTCCGGCGGCCGTCAGCCTCGGCGACACCGGCGCCCACGTGGCGCCGCCGCGCCAGCCTGCGAAGCATTTTCCGGTAGGGCTGCGGCTCTGGCGACAGCTCCCACGCCCGAAGAGCCAGGAGGGAAAGCCGTGCCTCGTTGGAAAGCTCTTTGGCAGCCGCTCGCGTGGCCCCACAGCCTGTGGGGCTGCGGGCTTTTCGGCGGCCGTCAGCCTCGGCACCACCGGTGCCCACGTGGCCCGCCACGCCAGCCTGTGAAGCATTTTCCGGTAGGGCCGCGTCTCTGGCGACAGCTCCCACGCCCGAAGAGCCAGGAGGGAAAGCCGTGCCTCGTTGGAAAGCTCTTTGGCAGCCGCTCGCGTGGCCCCACAGCCCGTGGGGCTGCGGGCTTTTCGGCGGCCGTCAGCCTCGGCGACACCTGCGCCCACGTGGCGCCGCCGCGCCAGCCCGCGAAGCATTTTCCGGTAGGGCCGCGGCTCTGGCGACAGCTCCCACGGCCGAAGAGCCAGGAGGGAAAGCCGTGCCTCGTTGGAAAGCTCTTTGGCAGCCGCTCGCGTGGCCCCACAGCCCGTGGGGCTGCGGGCTTTGCTTTCCGGCGGCCGTCATCCTCGGCGACACTGGTGCGCACGTGGCGCGTCGAGCCAGCCTGCGAAGCATTTTCCGGTAGGGCCGCATGTCTGGCGACAGCTCCCACGCCTGAAGAGCCAGGAGGGAAAGCCGTGCCTCGTTGGAAAGCTCTTTGGCAGCCGCTCGCGTGGCCCCACAGCCCGTGGGGCTGCGGGCTTTTCGGAGGCCGTCAGCCTCGGCGGCACCGGTGCCCACGTGGCGCCGCCGCGCCAGCCTGCGAAGCATTTTCCGGTAGGGCCGTGTCTCTGGCGACAGCTCCCACGCCCAAAGAGCCAGGAGGGAAAGCCGTGCCTCGTTGGAAAGCTCTTTGGCAGCCGCTCGCGTGGCCCCACAGCCCGTGGGGCTGCGGGCTTTTCGGCGGCCGACAGCCTCGGCACCACCGGTGTCCACGTGGCGCCGCCACGCCAGCCTGTGAAGCATTTTCCGGTAGGGCTGCGGCTCTGGCGACAGCTCCCACGCCCGAAGAGCCAGGAGGGAAAGCCGTGCCTCGTTGGAAAGCTCTTTGGCAGCCGCTCGCGTGGCCCCACAGCCCGTGGGGCTGCGGGCTTTTCGGCGGCCGTCAGCCTCGGCGACACCGGTGCCCACGTGGCGCCGCCGCGCCAGCCTGCGAAGCATTTTCCGGTAGGGCCGCGGCCCTGGCAACAGCTCCCACGCCCGAAGAGCCAGGAGGGAAAGCCGTGCCTCGTTGGAAAGCTCTTTGGCAGCCGCTGGCGTGGCCCCACAGCCCGTGGGGCTGCGGGCTTTCCGGCGGCCGTCAGCCTAGGTGACACCGGCGCCCACGTGTCGCCGCCCGCGCCAGCCTGCGAAGCATTTTCTGGTAGGGCCGCGTCTCTGGCGACAGCTCCCACGCCCGAAGAGCCAGGAGGGAAAGCTGTGCCTCCTTGGAAAGCTCTTTGGCAGCTGCTAGCGTGGCCCCACAGCCCGTGGGGCTGCGGGCTTTCCGGCGGCCGTCAGCCTCGGCGACACTGACACCCACATGGCGCCCCCGCGCCAGCCTGTGAAGCATTTTCCGGTAGGGCCGTGTCTCTGGCGACAGCTCCCACGCCCGAAGAGCCAGGAGGGAAAGCTGTGCCTCGTTGGAAAGCTCTTTGGCAGCCGCTCGCGTGGCCCCACAGCCCGTGGGGCTGCGGGCTTTTCGGCGGCCGTCAGCGTCGGCGACACCAGTGCCCACGTGGCGCCGCCGCGCCAGCCTGCGAAGCTTTTTCCGGTAGGGCGGCGTCTCTGGCGACAGCTCCCACGCCCGAAGAGCCAGGAGGGAAAGCCGTGCCTCGTTGGAAAGCTCTTTGGCAGCCGCTCGCGTGGCCCCACAGCCCGTGGGGCTGCGGGCTTTCCGGCGGCCGTCATACTCGGCGCCACCGGTGCCCACGTGGTGCCGCCGCGCCAGCCTGCGAAGCATTTTCCGGTAGGGCCGCGTCTCTGGCGACAGCTCCCACGCCCGAAGAGCCAGGAGGGAAAGCCGTGCCTCGTTGGAAAGCTCTTTAGCAGCCGCTCGCGTGGCCCCACAGCCCGTGGGGCTGCGGGCTTTTCGGCGGCCGTCAGCCTCGGCACCACCGGTGCCCACGTGGCGCCGCCGCGCCAGCCTGCGAAGCATTTTCCGGTAGGGCCGCGTCTCTGGCGACTGCTCCCACGCCCGAAGAGCCAGGAGGGAAAGCCGTGCCTCGTTGGAAAGCTCTTTGGCAGCCGCTCGCGTGGCCCCACAGCCCGTGGGGCTGCGGGCTTTCCGGCGGCCGTCAGCCTCGGCGCCACCGGTGCCCACGTGGCGCCGCCGCGCCAGCCTACGAAGCATTTTCCGGTAGGGCCGCGTCTCTGGCGACAGCTCCCACGCCCGAAGAGCCAGGAGGGAAAGCCGTGCCTCGTTGGAAAGCTCTTTGGCAGCTGCTCGCGTGCCCCCACAGCCCGTGGGGCTGCGGGCTTTCCGGCGGCCGTCAGCATCGGCGACACCAGTGCCCACCTGGCACCGCCGCGCCAGCCTGCGAAGCATTTTCCGGTAGGGCCGCGTCTCTGGCGACAGCTCCCACGCCCGAAGAGCCAGGAGGGAAAGCCGTGCCTCGTTGGAAAGCTCTTTGGCAGCTGCTCGCGTGGCCCCACAGCCCGTGGGGCTGTGGGCTTTCCGGCGGCCGTCAGCCTCGGCGACACCGGCGCCCACGTGGCGCCGCCGCGCCAGCCTGCGAAGCATTTTCCGGTAGGGCTGCGGCTCTGGCGACAGCTGCCACGCCCGAAGAGCCAGGAGGGAAAGCCGTGCCTCGTTGGAAAGCTCTTTGGCAGCCGCTCGCGTGGCCCCACAGCCCGTGGGGCTGCGGGCTTTTCGGCGGCCGACAGCCTCGGCACCACCGGTGCCCACGTGGCGCCGCCACGCCAGCCTGTGAAGCATTTTCCGGTAGGGCTGCGGCTCTGGCGACAGCTCCCACGCCCGAAGAGCCAGGAGGGAAAGCCGTGCCTCGTTGGAAAGCTCTTTGGCAGCCGCTCGTGTGGCCCCACAGCCCGTGGGGCTGCGGGCTTTTCGGCGGCCGTCAGCCTCGGCGACACCGGTGCCCACGTGGCGCCGCCGCGCCAGCCTGCGAAGCATTTTCCGGTAGGGCCGCGTCTCTGGCGACAGCTCCACGCCCGAAGAGCCAGGAGGGAAAGCCGTGCCTCGTTGAAAGCTCTTTGGCAGCCGCTCGCGTGGCCCCACAGCCCGTGGGGCTGCGGGCTTTTCGGCGGCCGTCAGCCTCGGCGACACCTGCGCCCACGTGGCGCCGCCGCGCCAGCCCGCGAAGCATTTTCCGGTAGGGCCGCGGCTCTGGCGACAGCTCCCACGCCCGAAGAGCCAGGAGGGAAAGCCGTGCCTCGTTGGAAAGCTCTTTGGCAGCCGCTCGCGTGGCCCCACAGCCCGTGGGGCTGCGGGCATTCCGGCGGCCGTCAGCCTCGGCGCCACCGGTGCCCACATGTCGCCGCCACGCCAGCCTGCGAAGCATTTTCCGGTAGGGCCGCGTCTCTGGCGACAGCTCCCACGCCCGAAGAGCCAGGAGGGAAAGCCGTGCCTCGTTGGAAAGCTCTTTGCAGCCGCTCGTGTGGCCCCACAGCCCGTGGGGCTGCGGGCTTTCCGGCGGCCGTCAGCCTCGGCGACACCGGCGCCACGTGGCGCCGCCGCGCCAGCCTGCGAAGCATTTTCCGGTAGGGCCGCGTCTCTGGCGACAGCTCCCACGCCCGAAGAGCCAGGAGGGAAAGCCGTGCCTCGTTGGAAAGCTCTTTGGCAGCTGCTCGCGTGGCCCCACAGCCCGTCGGCTGCGGGCTTTCCGGCAGCCGTCAGTATCGGCGACACCAGTGCCCACGTGGCACCGCCGCGCCAGCCTGCGAAGCATTTTCCGGTAGGGCCGCGTCTCTGGCGACAGCTCCCACGCCCGAAGAGCTAGGAGGGAAAGCCGTGCCTCGTTGGAAAGCTCTTTGGCAGCTGCTCGCGTGGCCCCTCAGCCCGTGGGGCTGCGGGCTTTCCGGCGGCCGTCAGCCTAGGTGACACCGGCGCCCACGTGGCGCCGCCGCGCCAGCCTGCGAAGCATTTTCCGGTAGGGCCGCGTCTCTGGCGACAGCTCCCACGCCCGAAGAGCCAGGAGGGAAAGCCGTGCCTCGTTGGAAAGCTCTTTGGCAGCTGCTCGCGTGGCCCCACAGCCCGTGGGGCTGCGGGCTTTCCGGCGGCCGTCAGCCTCGGCGACACCTGCGCCCACGTGGCGCCGCCGCGCCAGCCCGCGAAGCATTTTCCGGTAGGGCCGCGGCTCTGGCGACAGCTCCCACGCCCGATGAGCCAGGAGGGAAAGCCGTGCCTCGTTGGAAAGCTCTTTGGCAGCCGCTCGCGTGGCCCCACAGCCCGTGGGGCTGCGGGCATTCCGGCAGCCGTCAGCCTCGGCGCCACCGGCGCCAACGTGGCGCCGCCGCGTCAGCCTGCTAAGCATTTTCCGGTAGGGCTGCGGCTCTGGCGACAGTTCCCACGCCCGAAGAGCCAGGAGGGAAAGCCGTGCCTCGTTGGAAAGCTCTTTGGCAGCCGCTGGCGTGGCCCCACAGCCCGTGGGGCTGCGGGCTTTCCGGCGGCCGTCAGCCTCGGCGACACCGGTGCCCACGTGGCGCCGCCGCGCCAGCCTGCGAAGCATTTTCCGGTAGGGCCGCGTCTCTGGCGACAGCTCCCACGCCCGAAGAGCCAGGAGGGAAAGCCGTGCCTCGTTGGAAAGCTCTTTGGCAGCCGCTCGCGTGGCCCCACAGCCCGTGGGGCTGCGGGCTTTTCGGCGGCCGTCAGCCTCGGCGCCACCGGTGCCGACGTGGCGCCGCCGCGCCAGCCTGCGAAGCATTTTCCGGTAGGGCCGCGTCTCTGGCGACATCCCACGCCCGAAGAGCCAGGAGGGAAAGCCGTGCCTCGTTGGAAAGCTCTTTGGCAGCCGCTCGCGTGGCCTCACAGCCCGTGGGGCTGCGGGCTTTCCGGCGGCCGTCAGCCTCGGCGACACCTGCGCCCACGTGGCGCCGCCGAGCCAGCCTGCGAAGCATTTTCCGGTAGGGCCGCGTCTCTGGCGACAGCTCCCACGCCCGAAGAGCCAGGAGGGAAAGCCGTGCCTCGTTGGAAAGCTCTTTGGCAGCCGCTCGCGTGGCCCCACAGCCCGTGGGGCTGCGGCTTTTCGGCGGCCGTCAGCCTCGGCACCACCGGTGCCCACGTGGCGCCGCCACGCCAGCCTGCGAAGCATTTTCCGGTAGGGCCGCGTCTCTGGCGACAGCTCCCACGCCCGAAGAGCCAGGAGGGAAAGCCGTGCCTCGTTGGAAAGCTCTTTGGCAGCCGCTCGCGTGGCCCCACAGCCCGTGGGGCTGCGGGCTTTTCGGCGGCCGTCAGCCTCGGCGCCACCGGTGCCCACGTGGCGCCGCCGCGCCAGCCTGCGAAGCATTTTCCGGTAGGGCCGCGTCTCTGGCGACAGCTCCCACGCCCGAAGAGCCAGGAGGGAAAGCCGTGCCTCGTTGGAAAGCTCTTTGGCAGCTGCTCGCGTGCCCCCAAAGCCCGTGGGGCTGCGGGCTTTCCGGCGGCCGTCAGCATCGGCGACACCAGTGCCCACCTGGCACCGCCGCGCCAGCCTGCGAAGCATTTTCCGGTAGGGCCGCGTCTCTGGCGACAGCTCCCACGCCCGAAGAGCCAGGAGGGAAAGCCGTGCCTCGTTGGAAAGCTCTTTGGCAGCTGCTCGCGTGGCCCCACAGCCCGTGGGGCTGCGGGCTTTCCGGCGGCCGTCAGCCTCGGCGACACCGGCGCCCACGTGGCGCCGCCGCGCCAGCCTGCGAAGCATTTTCCGGTAGGGCTGCGGCTCTGGCGACAGCTCCCACGCCTGAAGAGCCAGGAGGGAAAGCCGTGCCTCGTTGGAAAGCTCTTTGGCAGCCGCTCGCGTGGCCCCACAGCCCGTGGGGCTGCGGGCTTTTCGGCGGCCGTCAGCCTCGGCACCACCGGTGCCCACGTGGCCCGCCACGCCAGCCTGTGAAGCATTTTCCGGTAGGGCCGCGTCTCTGGCGACAGCTCCCACGCCCGAAGAGCCAGGAGGGAAAGCCGTGCCTCGTTGGAAAGCTCTTTGGCAGCCGCTCGCGTGGCCCCACAGCCCGTGGGGCTGCGGGCTTTTCGGCGGCCGTCAGCCTCGGCGACACCTGCGCCCACGTGGCGCCGCCGCGCCAGCCCGCGAAGCATTTTCCGGTAGGGCCGCGTCTCTGGCGACAGCTCCCACGGCCGAAGAGCCAGGAGGGAAAGCTGTGCCTCGTTGGAAAGCTCTTTGGCAGCCGCTCGCGTGGCCCCACAGCCCGTGGGGCTGCGGGCTTTTCGGCGGCCGTCAGCGTCGGCGACACCAGTGCGCACGTGGCGCCGCCGCGCCAGCCTGCGAAGCATTTTCCGGTAGGGCCGCGTCTCTGGCGACAGCTCCCACGCCCGAAGAGCCAGGAGGGAAAGCCGTGCCTCGTTGGAAAGCTCTTTGGCAGCCGCTCGCGTGGCCCCACAGCCCGTGGGGCTGCGGGCTTTTCGGCGGCCGTCAGCCTCGGCGACACCAGTGCCCACGTGGCGCCGCCGCGCCAGCCTGCGAAGCATTTTCCGGTAGGGCCGTGGCTCTGGCGACAGCTCCCACGCCCGAAGAGCCAGGAAGGAAAGCCGTGCCTCGTTGGAAACCTCTTTGGCAGCCGCTCGCGTGGCCCCACAGCACGTGTGGCTGCGGGCTTTCCGGCAGCCGTCAGCCTCGGCGCCACCTGCGCCCACGTGGCGCCGCCACGCCAGCCTGCGAAGCATTTTCCGGTAGGGCCGCGTCTCTGGCGACAGCTCCCACGCCCGAAGAGCCAGGAGGGAAAGCCGTGCCTCGTTGGAAAGCTCTTTGGCAGCCGCTGGCGTGGCCCCACAGCCCGTGGGGCTGCGGGCTTTCCGGCGGCCGTCAGCCTCGGCGACACCGGCGCCCACGTGGCGCCGCCGCGCCAGCCTGCGAAGCATTTTCCGGTAGGGCCGCGGCTCTGGCGACAGCTCCCACGGCCGAAGAGCCAGGAGGGAAAGCCGTGCCTCGTTGGAAAGCTCTTTGGCAGCCGCTCGCGTGGCCCCACAGCCCGTGGGGCTGCGGGCTTTCCGGCGGCCGTCAGCCTCGGCGACACCAGTGCCCACGTGGCGCCGCCGCGCCAGCCTGCGAAGCATTTTCCAGTAGGGCCGCGGCTCTGGCGACAGCTCCCACGCCCGAAGAGCCAGGAGGGAAAGCCGTGCCTCGTTGGAAAGCTCTTTGGCAGCCGCTCGCGTGGCCCCACAGCCCGTGGGGCTGCGGGCTTTCCGGCGGCCGTCAGCCTCGGCGCCACCTGCGCCCACCTGGCGCCGCCGCACCAGCCTGCGAAGCATTTTCCGGTAGGGCCGCGTCTCTGGTGACAGCTCCCACGCCCGAAGAGCCAGGAGGGAAAGCCGTGCCTCGTTGGAAAGCTCTTTGGCAGCCGCTCGCGTGGCCTCACAGCCCGTGGGGCTGCGGGCTTTCCGGCGGCCGTCAGCCTCGGCGACACCTGCGCCCACGTGGCGCCGGCGCGCCAGCCTGCGAAGCATTTTCCGGTAGGGCCGCGTCTCTGGCGACAGCTCCCACGCCCGAAGAGCCAGGAGGGAAAGCCGTGCCTCGTTGGAAAGCTCTTTGGCAGCCGCTCGCGTGGCCCCACAGCCCGTGGGGCTGCGGGCTTTTCGGCGGCCGTCAGCCTCGGCACCACCGGTGCCCACGTGGCGCCGCCACGCCAGCCTGCGAAGCATTTTCCGGTAGGGCCGCGTCTCTGGCGACAGCTCCCACGCCCGAAGAGCCAGGAGGGAAAGCCGTGCCTCGTTGGAAAGCTCTTTGGCAGCCGCTCGCGTGGCCCCACAGCCCGTGGGGCTGCGGGCTTTTCGGCGGCCGTCAGCCTCGGCGCCACCGGTGCCCACGTGGCGCCGCCGCGCCAGCCTACGAAGCATTTTCCGGTAGGGCCGCGTCTCTGGCGACAGCTCCCACGCCCGAAGAGCCAGGAGGGAAAGCCGTGCCTCGTTGGAAAGCTCTTTGGCAGCTGCTCGCGTGGCCCCACAGCCCGTGGGGCTGCGGGCTTTCCGGCGGCCGTCAGCATCGGCGACACCAGTGCCCACCTGGCACCGCCGCGCCAGCCTGCGAAGCATTTTCCGGTAGGGCCGCGTCTCTGGCGACAGCTCCCACGCCCGAAGAGCCAGGAGGGAAAGCCGTGCCTCGTTGGAAAGCTCTTTGGCAGCTGCTCGCGTGGCCCCACAGCCCGTGGGGCTGCGGGCTTTCCGGCGGCCGTCAGCCTCGGCGACACCGGCGCCCACGTGGCGCCGCCGCGCCAGCCTGCGAAGCATTTTCCGGTAGGGCTGCGGCTCTGGCGACAGCTCCCACGCCCGAAGAGCCAGGAGGGAAAGCCGTGCCTCGTTGGAAAGCTCTTTGGCAGCCGCTCGCGTGGCCCCACAGCCCGTGGGGCTGCGGGCTTTTCGGCGGCCGTCAGCCTCGGCACCACCGGTGCCCACGTGGCCCGCCACGCCAGCCTGTGAAGCATTTTCCGGTAGGGCCGCGTCTCTGGCGACAGCTCCCACGCCCGAAGAGCCAGGAGGGAAAGCCGTGCCTCGTTGGAAAGCTCTTTGGCAGCCGCTCGCGTGGCCCCACAGCCCGTGGGGCTGCGGGCTTTTCGGCGGCCGTCAGCCTCGGCGACACCTGCGCCCACGTGGCGCCGCCGCGCCAGCCCGCGAAGCATTTTCCGGTAGGGCCGCGGCTCTGGCGACAGCTCCCACGGCCGAAGAGCCAGGAGGGAAAGCCGTGCCTCGTTGGAAAGCTCTTTGGCAGCCGCTCGCGTGGCCCCACAGCCCGTGGGGCTGCGGGCTTTCCGGCGGCCGTCATCCTCGGCGACACTGGTGCGCACGTGGCGCCGTCGAGCCAGCCTGCGAAGCATTTTCCGGTAGGGCCGCATGTCTGGCGACAGCTCCCACGCCTGAAGAGCCAGGAGGGAAAGCCGTGCCTCGTTGGAAAGCTCTTTGGCAGCCGCTCGCGTGGCCCCACAGCCCGTGGGGCTGCGGGCTTTTCGGAGGCCGTCAGCCTCGGCGCCACCGGTGCCCACGTGGCGCCGCCGCGCCAGCCTGCGAAGCATTTTCCGGTAGGGCCGTGTCTCTGGCGACAGCTCCCACGCCCAAAGAGCCAGGAGGGAAAGCCGTGCCTCGTTGGAAAGTTCTTTGGCAGCCGCTCGCGTGGCCCCACAGCCCGTGGGGCTGCGGGCTTTTCGGCGGCCGACAGCCTCGGCACCACCGGTGCCCACGTGGCGCCGCCACGCCAGCCTGTGAAGCATTTTCCGGTAGGGCTGCGGCTCTGGCGACAGCTCCCACGCCCGAAGAGCCAGGAGGGAAAGCCGTGCCTCGTTGGAAAGCTCTTTGGCAGCCGCTCGCGTGGCCCCACAGCCCGTGGGGCTGCGGGCTTTCCGGCGGCCGTCAGCCTAGGTGACACCGGCGCCCAAGTGTCGCCGCCGCGCCAGCCTGCGAAGCATTTTCCGGTAGGGCCGCGTCTCTGGCGACAGCTCCCACGCCCGAAGAGCCAGGAGGGAAAGCCGTGCCTCGTTGGAAAGCTCTTTGGCAGCCGCTGGCGTGGCCCCACAGCCCGTGGGGCTGCGGGCTTTCCGGCGGCCGTCAGCCTAGGTGACACCGGCGCCCACGTGTCGCCGCCGCGCCAGCCTGCGAAGCATTTTCTGGTAGGGCCGCGTCTCTGGCGACAGCTCCCACGCCCGAAGAGCCAGGAGGGAAAGCTGTGCCTCCTTGGAAAGCTCTTTGGCAGCCGCTCGCGTGGCCCCACAGCCCGTGGGGCTGCGGGCTTTCCGGCGGCCGTCAGCCTCGGCGACACTGACACCAACATGGCGCCCCCGCGCCAGCCTGTGAAGCATTTTCCGGTAGGGCCGCGTCTCTGGCGACAGCTCCCACGCCCGAAGAGCCAGGAGGGAAAGCTGTGCCTCGTTGGAAAGCTCTTTGGCAGCCGCTCGCGTGGCCCCACAGCCCGTGGGGCTGCGGGCTTTTCGGCGGCCGTCAGCGTCGGCGACACCAGTGCCCACGTGGCGCCGCCGCGCCAGCCTGCGAAGCTTTTTCCGGTAGGGCGGCGTCTCTGGCGACAGCTCCCACGCCCGAAGAGCCAGGAGGGAAAGCCGTGCCTCGTTGGAAAGCTCTTTGGCAGCCGCTCGCGTGGCCCCACAGCCCGTGGGGCTGCGGGCTTTCCGGCGGCCGTCATACTCGGCGCCACCGGTGCCCACGTGGTGCCGCCGCGCCAGCCTGCGAAGCATTTTCCGGTAGGGCCGCGTCTCTGGCGACAGCTCCCACGCCCGAAGAGCCAGGAGGGAAAGCCGTGCCTCGTTGGAAAGCTCTTTAGCAGCCGCTCGCGTGGCCCCACAGCCCGTGGGGCTGCGGGCTTTTCGGCGGCCGTCAGCCTCGGCACCACCGGTGCCCACGTGGCGCCGCCGCGCCAGCCTGCGAAGCATTTTCCGGTAGGGCCGCGTCTCTGGCGACTGCTCCCACGCCCGAAGAGCCAGGAGGGAAAGCCGTGCCTCGTTGGAAAGCTCTTTGGCAGCCGCTCGCGTGGCCCCACAGCCCGTGGGGCTGCGGGCTTTCCGGCGGCCGTCAGCCTCGGCGCCACCGGTGCCCACGTGGCGCCGCCGCGCCAGCCTACGAAGCATTTTCCGGTAGGGCCGCGTCTCTGGCGACAGCTCCCACGCCCGAAGAGCCAGGAGGGAAAGCCGTGCCTCGTTGGAAAGCTCTTTGGCAGCTGCTCGCGTGCCCCCACAGCCCGTGGGGCTGCGGGCTTTCCGGCGGCCGTCAGCATCGGCGACACCAGTGCCCACCTGGCACCGCCGCGCCAGCCTGCGAAGCATTTTCCGGTAGGGCCGCGTCTCTGGCGACAGCTCCCACGCCCGAAGAGCCAGGAGGGAAAGCCGTGCCTCGTTGGAAAGCTCTTTGGCAGCTGCTCGCGTGGCCCCACAGCCCGTGGGGCTGTGGGCTTTCCGGCGGCCGTCAGCCTCGGCGACACCGGCGCCCACGTGGCGCCGCCGCGCCAGCCTGCGAAGCATTTTCCGGTAGGGCTGCGGCTCTGGCGACAGCTGCCACGCCCGAAGAGCCAGGAGGGAAAGCCGTGCCTCGTTGGAAAGCTCTTTGGCAGCCGCTCGCGTGGCCCCACAGCCCGTGGGGCTGCGGGCTTTTCGGCGGCCGACAGCCTCGGCACCACCGGTGCCCACGTGGCGCCGCCACGCCAGCCTGTGAAGCATTTTCCGGTAGGGCTGCGGCTCTGGCGACAGCTCCCACGCCCGAAGAGCCAGGAGGGAAAGCCGTGCCTCGTTGGAAAGCTCTTTGGCAGCCGCTCGCGTGGCCCCACAGCCCGTGGGGCTGCGGGCTTTTCGGCGGCCGTCAGCCTCGGCGACACCGGTGCCCACGTGGCGCCGCCGCGCCAGCCTGCGAAGCATTTTCCGGTAGGGCCGCGTCTCTGGCGACAGCTCCCACGCCCGAAGAGCCAGGAGGGAAAGCCGTGCCTCGTTGGAAAGCTCTTTGGCAGCCGCTCGTGTGGCCCCACAGCCCGTGGGGCTGCGGGCTTTCCGGCGGCCGTCAGCCTCGGCGACACCGGCGCCCACGTGGCGCCGCCGCGCCAGCCTGCGAAGCATTTTCCGGTAGGGCCGCGTCTCTGGCGACAGCTCCCACGCCCGAAGAGCCAGGAGGGAAAGCCGTGCCTCGTTGGAAAGCTCTTTGGCAGCTGCTCGCGTGGCCCCACAGCCCGTGGGGCTGCGGGCTTTCCGGCAGCCGTCAGCATCGGCGACACCAGTGCCCACGTGGCACCGCCGCGCCAGCCTGCGAAGCATTTTCCGGTAGGGCCGCGTCTCTGGCGACAGCTCCCACGCCCGAAGAGCTAGGAGGGAAAGCCGTGCCTCGTTGGAAAGCTCTTTGGCAGCTGCTCGCGTGGCCCCTCAGCCCGTGGGGCTGCGGGCTTTCCGGCGGCCGTCAGCCTAGGTGACACCGGCGCCCACGTGGCGCCGCCGCGCCAGCCTGCGAAGCATTTTCCGGTAGGGCTGCGGCTCTGGCGACAGCTCCCACGCCCGAAGAGCCAGGAGGGAAAGCCGTGCCTCGTTGGAAAGCTCTTTGGCAGCCGCTCGCGTGGCCCCACAGCCCGTGGGGCTGCGGGCTTTTCGGCGGCCCGTCAGCCCTCGGCGCCACCGGTGCCCACGTGGCGCTGCCACGCCAGACTGTGAAGCATTTTCCGGTAGGGCCGCGTCTCTGGCGACAGCTCCCACGCCCGAAGAGCCAGGAGGGAAAGCCGTGCCTTGTTGGAAAGCTCTTTGGCAGCCGCTCGCGTGGCCCCACAGCCCGTGGGGCTGCGGGCTTTTTGGCGGCCGTCAGCCTCGGCGCCACCGGTGCCCACGTGGCGCCGCCGCGCCAGCCTGCGAAGCATTTTCAGGTAGGGCCGCGTCTCTGGCGACAGCTCCCACGCCCGAAGAGCCAGGAGGGAAAGCCGTGCCTCGTTGGAAACCTCTTTGGGCAGCTGCTCGCGTGGCCCCACAGCCCGTGGGGCTGCGGGCTTTCCGGCGGCCGTCAGCCTCGGTGCCACCTGCGCCCACGTGGCGTCGCCGCGCCAGCCCGCGAAGCATTTTCCGGTAGGGCCGCGGCTCTGGCGACAGCTCCCACGCCCGAAGAGCCAGGAGGGAAAGCCGTTGCCTCGTTGGAAAGCTCTTTTGGCAGCCGCTCGCGTGGCCCCACAGCCCGTGGGGGCTGCGGGCTTTCCGGCAGCCGTCAGCCTCGGCGACACCGGTGCCCACGTGGCGCCGCCGAGCCAGCCTACGAAGCCATTTTTCCGGTCTAGGGCCCGCATCTCTGGCGACAGCTCCCACGCCCGAAGAGCCAGGAGGGAAAGCCGTGCCTCGGTGGAAAGCTCTTTGGCAGCCGCTCGCGTGGCCCCACAGCCCGTGGGGCTGCGGGCTTTTCGGCGGCCGTCAGCCTCGGCGCCACCGGTGCCCACGTGGCGCCGCCGCGCCAGCCTGCGAAGCATTTTCCGGTAGGGCCGTGTCTCTGGCGACAGCTCCCACGCCCAAAGAGCCAGGAGGGAAAGCCGTGCCTCGTTGGAAACCTCTTTGGCAGCTGCTCGCGTGGCCCCACAGCCCGTGGGGCTGCGGGCTTTCCGGCGGCCGTCAGCCTCGGCGACACCGGCGCCACGTGGCGCCGCCGCTCCAGCCTGCGAAGCATTTTCCGGTAGGGCCGCGTCTCTGGCGACAGCTCCCACGCCCGAAGAGCCAGGAGGGAAAGCCGTGCCTCGTTGGAAAGCTCTTTGGCAGCTGCTCGCGTGGCCCCACAGCCCGTGGGGCTGCGGGCTTTCCGGCGGGCCGTCAGCCTAGGTGACACCGGCGCCCACGTGGCGCCGCCGCGCCAGCCTGCGAAGCATTTTCCGGTAGGGCTGCGGCTCTGGCGACAGCTCCCACGCCCGAAGAGCCAGGAGGGAAAAGCCGTGCCTCGTTGGAAAGCTCTTTGGCAGCCGCTCGCGTGGCCCCACAGCCCGTGGGGCTGCGGGCTTTTCGGCGGCCGTCAGCCTCGGCGCCACCGGTGCCCACGTGGCGCCGCCACGCCAGCCTGTGAAGCATTTTCCGGTAGGGCCGCGTCTCTGGCGACAGCTCCCACGCCCGAAGAGCCAGGAGGGAAAGCCGTGCCTTGTTGGAAAGCTCTTTGGCAGCCGCTCGCGTGGCCCCACAGCCCGTGGGGCTGCGGGCTTTTTGGCGGCCGTCAGCCTCGGCGCCACCGGTGCCCACGTGGCGCCGCCGCGCCAGCCTGCGAAGCATTTTCAGGTAGGGCTGCGGCTCTGGCGACAGCTCCCACGCCCGAAGAGCCAGGAGGGAAAGCCGTGCCTCGTTGGAAAGCTCTTTGGCAGCCGCTGGCGTGGCCCCACAGCCCGTGGGGCTGCGGGCTTTCCGGCGGCCGTCAGCCTCGGCGCCACCTGCGCCCACGTGGCGTCGCCGCGCCAGGCTGCGAAGCATTTTCCGGTAGGGCCGCGGCTCTGGCGACAGCTCCCCACGCCCGAAGAGCCAGGAGGGAAAGCCGTGCCTCGTTGGAAAGCTCTTTTGGCAGCCGCTCGCGTGGCCCCACAAGCCCCGTGGGGCTGCGGGCTTTCCGGCGGCCGTCAGCCTCGGCGACACCGGTGCCCACGTGGCGCCGCCGAGCCAGCCTACGAAGCATTTTCCGGTAGGGCCGCATCTCTGGCGACAGCTCCCACGCCCGAAGAGCCAGGAGGGAAAGCCGTGCCTCGTTGGAAAGCTCTTTGGCAGCCGCTCGCGTGGCCCCACAGCCCGTGGGGCTGCGGGCTTTTCGGCGGCCGTCAGCCTCGGCGCCACCGGTGCCCACGTGGCGCCGCCGCGCCAGCCTGCGAAGCATTTTCCGGTAGGGCCGTGTCTCTGGCGACAGCTCCCACGCCCAAAGAGCCAGGAGGGAAAGCCGTGCCTCGTTGGAAAGCTCTTTGGCAGCTGCTCGCGTGGCCCCACAGCCCGTGGGGCTGCGGGCTTTCCGGCGGCCGTCAGCCTCGGCGACACCGGCGCCCACGTGGCGCCGCCGCGCCAGCCTGTGAAGCATTTTCCGGTAGGGCTGCGTCTCTGGCGACAGCTCCCACGCCCGAAGAGCCAGGAGGGAAAGCCGTGCCTCGTTGGAAAGCTCTTTGGCAGCCGCTCGCGTGGCCCCACAGCCCGTGGGGCTGCGGGCTTTCCGGCGGCCGTCAGCCTCGGCGACACCGGTGCCCACGTGGCGCCGCCGCGCCAGCCTACGAAGCATTTTCCGGTAGGGCCGCGGCTCTGGCGACAGCTCCCACGCCCGAAGAGCCAGGAGGGAAAGCCGTGCCTCGTTGGAAAGCTCTTTGGCAGCCGCTCGCGTGGCCCCACAGCCCGTGGGGCTGCGGGCTTTCCGGCGGCCGTCAGCCTCGGCGACACCAGCGCCCACGTGACGCCGCCGTGCAACCCTGCGAAGCATTTTCCGGTAGGGCCGCGTCTCTGGCGACAGCTCCCACGCCCGAAGAGCCAGGAGGGAAAGCCGTGCCTCGTTGGAAAGCTCTTTGGCAGCCGCTCGCGTGGCCCCACAGCCCGTGGGGCTGCGGGCTTTCCGGCGGCCATCAGCCTCGGCGCCACCTGCGCCCACGTGGCGCCGCCGCGCCAGCCTGCGAAGCATTTTCCGGTAGGGCCGCGGCTCTGGCGACAGCTCCCACGCCCGAAGAGCCAGGAGGGAAAGTCGTGCCTCGTTGGAAAGCTCTTTGGCAGCCGCTGGCGTGGCCCCACAGCCCGTGGGGCTGCGGGCTTTCCGGCGGCCGTCAGCCTAGGTGACACCGGCGCCCACGTGTCGCCGCCGCGCCAGCCTGCGAAGCATTTTCCGGTAGGGCCGCGTCTCTGGCGACAGCTCCCACGCCCGAAGAGCCAGGAGGGAAAGCTGTGCCTCCTTGGAAAGCTCTTTGGCAGCCGCTCGCGTGGCCCCACAGCCCGTGGGGCTGCGGGCTTTCCGGCGGCCGTCAGCCTCGGCGACACTGACACCCACATGGCGCCCCCGCGCCAGCCTGTGAAGCATTTTCCGGTAGGGCCGCGTCTCTGGCGACAGCTCCCACGCCCGAAGAGCCAGGAGGGAAAGCTGTGCCTCGTTGGAAAGCTCTTTGGCAGCCGCTCGCGTGGCCCCACAGCCCGTGGGGCTGCGGGCTTTTCGGCGGCCGTCAGCGTCGGCGACACCAGTGCCCACGTGGCGCCGCCGCGCCAGCCTGCGAAGCTTTTTCCGGTAGGGCGGCGTCTCTGGCGACAGCTCCCACGCCCGAAGAGCCAGGAGGGAAAGCCGTGCCTCGTTGGAAAGCTCTTTGGCAGCCGCTCACGTGGCCCCACAGCCCGTGGGGCTGCGGGCTTTTCGGCGGCCGTCATACTCGGCGCCACCGGTGCCCACGTGGCGCCGCCGCGCCAGCCTGCGAAGCATTTTCCGGTAGGGCCGCGGCTCTGGCGACAGCTCCCACGCCCGAAGAGCCAGAAGGGAAAGCCATGCCTCGTTGGAAAGCTCTTTGGCAGCTGCTCGCGTGGCCCCACAGCCCGTGGGGCTGCGGGCTTTCCGGCGGCCGTCAGCCTCGGCGACACCAGTGCCCACGTGGCGCCGCCGCGCCAGCCTGCGAAGCATTTTCCGGTAGGGCCGCGTCTCTGGCGACAGCTCCCACGCCCGAAGAGCCAGGAGGGAAAGCCGTGCCTCCTTGGAAAGCTCTTTGGCAGCCGCTCGCGTGGCCCCACAGCCCGTGGGGCTGCGGGCTTTCCGGCGGCCGTCAGCCTCGGCGCCACCTGGGCCCACGTGGCGCCGCCGCGCCAGCCTGCGAAGCATTTTCTGGTAGGGCCGCGGCTCTGGCGACAGCTCCCACGCCCGAAGAGCCAGGAGGGAAAGCCGTGCCTCGTTGGAAAACTCTTTGGCAGCCGCTCGCGTGGCCCCACAGCCCGTGGGGCTGCGGGCATTCCGGCAGCCGTCAGCCTCGGTGACACCGGCGCCCACGTGTCGCCGCCGCGCCAGCCTGCGAAGCATTTTCCGGTAGGGCTGCGTCTCTGGCGACAGCTCCCACGCCCGAAGAGCCAGGAGGGAAAGCCGTGCCTCGTTGGAAACCTCTTTGGCAGCTGCTCGCGTGGCCCCACAGCCCGTGGGGCTGCGGGCTTTCCGGCAGCCGTCAGCGTCGGCGACACCGTCGCCCACGTGACGCCGCCGCGCCAGCCTGCAAAGCATTTTCCGGTAGGGCTGCGGCTCTGGCGACAGCTCCCACGCCCGAAGAGCCAGGAGGGAAAGCCATGCCTCGTTGGAAAGCTCTTTGGCAGATGCTCGCGTGGCCCCACAGCCCGTGGGGCTGCGGGCTTTCCGGCGGCCGTCAGCCTCGGCGCCACCTGCGCCCACGTGGCGCCGCCGCGCCAGCCTGCGAAGCATTTTCCGGTAGGGCCGCGTCTCTGGCGACAGCTCCCACGCCCGAAGAGCCAGGAGGGAAAGCCGTGCCTCGTTGGAAAGCTCTTTGGCAGCCGCTCGCGTGGCCGCACAGCCCATGGGGCTGCGGGCTTTCTGGCGGCCGTCAGCCTCGGCGTCACTGGCGCCCACATGGCGCCCCCACGCCAGCCTGCGAAGCATTTTCCGGTAGGGCCGCGTCTCTGGCTACAGCTCCCACGCCCGAAGAGCCAGGAGGGAAAGCCGTGCCTCGTTGGAAAGCTCTTTGGCAGCCGCTCGCGTGGCCCCACAGCCCGTGGGGCTGCGGGCTTTCCGGCGGCCGTCAGCCTCGGCGACACCAGCGCCCACCTGACGACGCCGCGCCAGCCTACGAAGCATTTTCCGGTAGGGCCGCGGCTCTGGCGACAGCTCCCACGCCCGAAGAGCCAGGAGGGAAAGTCGTGCCTCGTTGGAAAGCTCTTTGGCAGCCGCTCGCGTGGCCCCACAGCCCGTGGGGCTGCGGGCTTTCCGGCGGCCGTCAGCCTTGGCGCCACCTGCGCCCACGTGGCGCCGCCGCGCCAGCCTGCGAAGCATTTTCCGGTAGGGTCGCGTCTCTGGCGACAGCTCCCACGCCCGAAGAGCCAGGAGGGAAAGCCATGCCTCGTTGGAAAGCTCTTTGGCAGCCGCTCGCGTGGCCCCACAGCCCGTGGGGCTGCGGGCTTTTCGGCGGCCGTCAGCCTCGGCGCCACCGGTGCCCACGTGTCGCCGCCGCGCCAGCCTGCGAAGCATTTTCCGGTAGGGCCGCGTCTCTGGCGACAGCTCCCACGCCCGAAGAGCCAGGAGGGAAAGCCGTACCTCGTTGGAAAGCTCTTTGGCAGCCGCTCGCGTGGCCCCACAGCCCGTGGGGCTGCGGGCTTTCCGGCGGCCGTCAGCCTCGGCGACACCGGTGCCCACGTGGCGCCGCCGCGCCAGCCTACGAAGCATTTTCCGGTAGGGCCGCGGCTCTGGCGACAGCTCCCACGCCCGAAGAGCCAGGAGGGAAAGCCGTGCCTCGTTGGAAAGCTCTTTGGCAGCCGCTCGCGTGGCCCCACAGCCCGTGGGGCTGCGGGCTTTCCGGCGGCCATCAGCCTCGGCGACACCAGCGCCCACGTGGCGCCGCCGCGCCAGCCTGCGAAGCATTTTCCGGTAGGGCCGCGTCTCTGGCGACAGCTCCCATGCCCGAAGAGCCAGGAGGGAAAGCCGTGCCTCGTTGGAAAGCTCTTTGGCAGCCGCTCGCGTGGCCCCACAGCCCGTGGGGCTGCGGGCTTTCCGGCGGCCGTCAGCCTCGGCGACACCTGCGCCCACGTGGCGCCGCCGCGCCAGCCTGCGAAGCATTTTCCGGTAGGGCCGCGTCTCTGGCGACAGCTCCCACGCCCGAAGAGCCAGGAGGGAAAGCCGTGCCTCGTTGGAAAGCTCTTTGGCAGCCGCTCGCGTGGCCTCACAGCCCGTGGGTCTGCAGGCTTTCCGGCGGCCGTCAGCCTCGGCGACACCTGCGCCCACGTGGCGCCGCCGCGCCAGCCTGCGAAGCATTTTCCGGTAGGGCCGTGTCTCTGGCGACAGCTCCCACGCCCGAAGAGCCAGGAGGGAAAGCCGTGCCTCGTTGGAAAGCTCTTTGGCAGCCGCTCGCGTGGCCCCACAGCCCGTGGGGCTGCGGGCTTTCCGGCGGCCGTCAGCCTCGGCACCACCGGTGCCCACGTGGCGCCGCCACGCCAGCCTGTGAAGCATTTTCCGGTAGGGCCGCGTCTCTGGCGACAGCTCCCACGCCCGAAGAGCCAGGAGGGAAAGCCGTGCCTCGTTGGAAAGCTCTTTGGCAGCCGCTGGCGTGGCCCCACAGCCCGTGGGGCTGCGGGCTTTTCGGCGGCCGTCAGCCTCGGCGCCACCGGTGCCCACGTGGCGCCGCCGCGCCAGCCTACGAAGCATTTTCCGGTAGGGCCGCGTCTCTGGCGACAGCTCCCACGCCCGAAGAGCCAGGAGGGAAAGCCGTGCCTCATTGGAAAGCTCTTTGGCAGCCGCTCGCGTGGCCTCACAGCCCGTGGGGCTGCGGGCTTTCCGGCGGCCGTCAGCCTCGGCGACACATGCGCCCACGTGGCGCCGCCGCGCCAGCCTGCGAAGCATTTTCCGGTAGGGCCGCGTCTCTGGCGACAGCTCCCACGCCCGAAGAGCCAGGAGGGAAAGCCGTGCCTCGTTGGAAAGCTCTTTGGCAGCCGCTCGCGTGGCCTCACAGCCCGTGGGGCTGCGGGCTTTCCGGCGGCCGTCAGCGTCGGCGACACCTGCGCCCACGTGGCGCCGCCGCGCCAGCCTGCGAAGCATTTTCCGGTAGGGCCGCGTCTCTGGCGACAACTCCCATGCCCGAAGAGCCAGGAGGGAAAGCCGTGCCTCGTTGGAAAGCTCTTTGGCAGCCGCTCGCGTGGCCCCACAGCCCGTGGGGCTGCGGGCTTTCCGGCGGCCGTCAGCCTCGGCGACACCTGCGCCCACGTGGCGCCGCCGCGCCAGCCTGCGAAGCATTTTCCGGTAGGGCCGCGTCTCTGGCGACAGCTCCCACGCCCGAAGAGCCAGGAGGGAAAGCCGTGCCTCATTGGAAAGCTCTTTGGCAGCCGCTCGCGTGGCCTCACAGCCCGTGGGGCTGCGGGCTTTCCGGCGGCCGTCAGCCTCGGCGACACCTGCGCCCACGGGGCGCCGCCGCGCCAGCCTGCGAAGCATTTTCCGGTAGGGCCGCGGCTCTGGCGACAGCTCCCACGCCCGAAGAGCCAGGAGGGAAAGCCGTGCCTCGTTGGAAAGCTCTTTGGCAGCTGCTCGCGTGGCCCCACAGCCCGTGGGGCTGCGGGCTTTCCGGCAGCCGTCAGCATCGGCGACACCAGTGCCCACCTGGCACCGCCGCGCCAGCCTGCGAAGCATTTTCCGGTAGGGCCGCGTCTCTGGCGACAGCTCCCACGCCCGAAGAGCCAGGAGGGAAAGCCGTGCCTCGTTGGAAAGCTCTTTGGCAGCCGCTCGCGTGGCCCCACAGCCCGTGGGGCTGCGGGCTTTTCGGCGGCCGTCAGCCTCGGCGCCACCGGTGCCCACGTGGCGCCGCCACGCCAGCCTGTGAAGCATTTTCCGGTAGGGCCGCGTCTCTGGCGACAGCTCCCACGCCCGAAGAGCCAGGAGGGAAAGCCGTGCCTCGTTGGAAAGCTCTTTGGCAGCCGCTCGCGTGGCCCCACAGCCCGTGGGGCTGCGGGCTTTTCGGCGGCCGTCAGCCTCGGCGCCACCGGTGCCCACGTGGCGACGCCGCGCCAGCCTGCGAAGCATTTTCCGGTAGGGCCGCGTCTCTGGCGACAGCTCCCACGCCCGAAGAGCCAGGAGGGAAAGCCATGCCTCGTTGGAAAGCTCTTTGGCAGCCGCTCGCGTGGCCCCACAGCCCGTGGGGCTGCGGGCTTTCCGGCGGCCGTCAGCCTCGGCGCCACCGGTGCCCACGTGTCGCCGCCGCGCCAGCCTGCGAAGCATTTTCTGGTAGGGCCGCGGCTCTGGCGACAGCTCCCACGCCCGAAGAGCCAGGAGGGAAAGCCGTGCCTCGTTGGAAAGCTCTTTGGCAGCCGCTGGCGTGGCCCCACAGCCCGTGGGGCTGCGGGCTTTTCGGCGGCCGTCAGCCTCGGCACCACCGGTGCCCACGTGGCGCCGCCGCGCCAGCCTGCGAAGCATTTTCCGGTAGGGCCGCGTCTCTGGCGACAGCTCCCACGCCCGAAGAGCCAGGAGGGAAAGCCGTGCCTCGTTGGAAAGCTCTTTGGCAGCCGCTCGCGTGGCCCCACAGCCCGTGGGGCTGCGGGCTTTCCGGCGGCCGTCAGCCTCGGCGACACCTGCGCCCACGTGGCGCCGCCGCGCCAGCCCGCGAAGCATTTTCCGGTAGGGCCGCGTCTCTGGCGACAGCTCCCACGCCC
This sequence comes from Rissa tridactyla, assembly GCF_028500815.1. Lineage (NCBI taxonomy): Eukaryota > Metazoa > Chordata > Aves > Charadriiformes > Laridae > Rissa > Rissa tridactyla. The sequence continues at coordinate 86,403 of NW_026529547.1, forward strand.
GAAGAGCCAGGAGGGAAAGCCGTGCCTCGTTGGAAAGCTCTTTGGCAGCCGCTCGCGTGGCCCCACAGCCCGTGGGGCTGCGGGCATTCCGGCAGCCGTCAGCCTCGGCGCCACCGGCGCCAACGTGGCGCCGCCGCGCCAGCCTGCGAAGCATTTTCCGGTAGGGCTGCGGCTCTGGCGACAGCTCCCACGCCCGAACAGTCAGGAGGGAAAGCCGTGCCTCGTTGGAAAGCTCTTTGGCAGCCGCTCGCGTGGCCCCACAGCCCGTGGGGCTGCGGGCTTTCCGGCGGCCGTCAGCCTCGGCGCCACCGGTGCCCACGTGGCGCCGCCGCGCCAGCCTGCGAAGCATTTTCCGGTAGGGCCGCGTCTCTGGCGACAGCTCCCACGCCCGAAGAGCCAGGAGGGAAAGCCGTGCCTCGTTGGAAAGCTCTTTGGCAGCCGCTCGCGTGGCCCCACAGCCCGTGGGGCTGCGGGCTTTCCGGCGGCCGTCAGCCTCGGCGACACCGGTGCCCACGTGGCGCCACCGAGCCAGCCTACGAAGCATTTTCCGGTAGGGCCGCGGCTCTGGCGACAGCTCCCACCCCCGAAGAGCCAGGAGGGAAAGCCGTGCCTCGTTGGAAAGCTCTTTGGCAGCCGCTGGCGTGGCCCCACAGCCCGTGGGGCTGCGGGCTTTTCGGCGGCCGTCAGCCTCGGCGCCACCGGTGCCCACGTGGCGTCGCCGCGCCAGCCTGCGAAGCATTTTCCGGTAGGGCCGCGTCTCTGGCGACAGCTCCCACGCCCGAAGAGCCAGGAGGGAAAGCCGTGCCTCGTTGGAAAGCTCTTTGGCAGCTGCTCGCGTGGCCCCACAGCCCGTGGGGCTGCAGGCTTTCCGGCGGCCGTCAGCCTCGGCGACACCTGCGCCCACGTGGCGCCGCTGCGCCAGCCTGCGAAGCATTTTCCGGTAGGGCCGCGTCTCTGGCGACAGCTCCCACGCCCGAAGAGCCAGGAGGGAAAGCCGTGCCTCGTTGGAAAGCTCTTTGGCAGCTGCTCGCGTGGCCCCACAGCCCGTGGGGCTGCGGGCTTTCCGGCGGCTGTCAGCCTCGGCGACACCAGTGCCCACCTGGCACCGCCGCGCCAGCCTGCGAAGCATTTTCCGGTAGGGCCGTGTCTCTGGCGACAGCTCCCACGCCCGAAGAGCCAGGAGGGAAAGCCGTGCCTCATTGGAAAGCTCTTTGGCAGCTGCTCGCGTGGCCCCACAGCCCGTGGGGCTGCGGGCTTTCCGGCGGCCGTCAGCCTCGGCGACACCGGCGTCCACGTGCCGCCGCTGCGCCAGCCTGCGAAGCATTTTCCGGTAGGGCTGCGGCTCTGGCGACAGCTCCCATGCCCGAAGAGCCAGGAGGGAAAGCCGTGCCTCGTTGGAAAGATTTTTGGCAGCCGCTCGCGTGGCCCCACAGCCCGTGGGGCTGCGGGCTTTTCGGCGGCCGTCAGCCTCGGCACCACCGGTGCCCACGTGGCGCCGCCACGCCAGCCTGTGAAGCATTTTCCGGTAGGGCCGCGTCTCTGGCGACAGCTCCCACGCCCGAAGAGCCAGGAGGGAAAGCCGTGCCTCGTTGGAAAGCTCTTTGGCAGCCGCTCGCGTGGCCCCACAGCCCGTGGGGCTGCGGGCTTTCCGGCGGCCGTCAGCCTCGGCGCCACCGGTGCCCACGTGGCGCCGCCGCGCCAGCCTGCGAAGCATTTTCCGGTAGGGCCGCGTCTCTGGCGACAGCTCCCACGCCCGAAGAGCCAGGAGGGAAAGCCGTGCCTCGTTGGAAAGCTCTTTGGCAGCCGCTCGCGTGGCCCCACAGCCCGTGGGGCTGCGGGCTTTCCGGCGGCCGTCAGCCTCGGCGACACCGGCGCCCACGTGTCGCCGCCGCGCCAGCCTGCGAAGCATTTTCCGGTAGGGCCGCGTCTCTGGCGACAGCTCCCACGCCCGAAGAGCCAGGAGGGAACACTGTGCCTCCTTGGAAAGCTCTTTGGCAGCCGCTCGCATAGCCCCACAGCCCGTGGGGCTGCGGGCTTTCCGGCGGCCGTCAGCCTCGGCGACACTGGCGCCCACATGGCGCCGCCGCGCCAGCCTGCGAAGCATTTTCCGGTAGGGCCGCGTCTCTGGCGACAGCTCCCACGCCCGAAGAGCCAGGAGGGAAAGCCGTGCCTCGTTGGAAAGCTCTTTGGCAGCCGCTCGCGTGGCCCCACAGCCCGTGGGGCTGCGGGCTTTCCGGCGGCCGTCAGCCTCGGCGACACTGGCGCCCACATGGCGCCCCCACGCCAGCCTGCGAAGCATTTTCCGGTAGGGCCGCGTCTCTGGCGACAGCTCCCACGCCCGAAGAGCCAGGAGGGAAAGCCGTGCCTCGTTGGAAAGCTCTTTGGCAGCCGCTCGCGTGGCCCCACAGCCCGTGGGGCTGCGGGCTTTCCGGCGGCCATCAGCCTCGGCGACACCAGCGCCCACCTGACGACGCCGCGCAAACCTGCGAAGCATTTTCCGGTAGGGCCGCGGCTCTGGCGACAGCTCCCACGCCCGAAGAGCCAGGAGGGAAAGCCGTGCCTCGTTGGAAAGCTCTTTGGCAGCCGCTCGCGTGGCCCCACAGCCCGTGGGGCTGCGGGCTTTCCGGCGGCCGTCAGCCTCGGCGCCACCTGCGCCCACGTGGCGCCGCCGCGCCAGCCTGCGAAGCATTTTCCGGTAGGGTCGCGGCTCTGGCGACAGCTCCCACGCCCGAAGAGCCAGGAGGGAAAGCCGTGCCTCGTTGGAAAGCTCTTTGGCAGATGCTCGCGTGGCCCCACAGCCCGTGGGGCTGCGGGCTTTCCGGCGGCCGTCAGCCTCGGCGACACCGGCGCCCACGTGGCGCCGCCGAGCCAGCCTGCGAAGCATTTTCCGGTAGGGCCGCGGCTCTGGCGACAGCTCCCACGCCCGAAGAGCCAGGAGGGAAAGCCGTGCCTCGTTGTAAAGCTCTTTGGCAGCCGCTCGCGTGGCCCCAAAGCCCGTGGGGCTGCGGGCTTTCCGGCGGCCGTCAGCCTCGGCGACACCGGCGCCCACGTGTCGCCGCCGCGCCAGCCTGCGAAGCATTTTCCGGTAGGGCTGCGGCTCTGGCGACAGCTCCCACGCCCGAAGAGCTAGGAGGGAAAGCCGTGCCTCGTTGGAAAGCTCTTTGGCAGCCGCTCGCGTGGCCCCACAGCCCGTGGGGCTGCGGGCTTTTCGGCGGCCGTCAGCCTCGGCACCACCGGTGCCCACGTGGCACCGCCACGCCAGCCTGTGAAGCATTTTCCGGTAGGGCCGCGTCTCTGGCGACAGCTCCCACGCCCAAAGAGCCAGGAGGGAAAGCCGTGCCTCGTTGGAAAGCTCTTTGGCAGCCGCTCGCGTGGCCCCACAGCCCGTGGGGCTGCGGGCTTTTCGGCGGCCGTCAGCCTCGGCGCCACCGGTGCCCACGTGGCGCCGCCGCGCCAGCCTGCGAAGCATTTTCCGGTAGGGCCGCGTCTCTGGCGACAGCTCCCACGCCCGAAGAGCCAGGAGGGAAAGCCGTGCCTCGTTGGAAAGCTCTTTGGCAGCCGCTCGCGTGGCCCCACAGCCCGTCGGGCTGCGGGCTTTCCGGCGGCCGTCAGCCTCGGCGACACCTGCGCCCACGTGGCGCCGCCGCGCCAGCCCGCGAAGCATTTTCTGGTAGGGCCGCGGCTCTGGCGACAGCTCCCACGCCCGAAGAGCCAGGAGGGAAAGCCGTGCCTCGTTGGAAAGCTCTTTGGCAGCCGCTCGCGTGGCCCCACAGCCCGTGGGGGTGCGTGCATTCCGGCAGCCGTCAGCCTCGGCGCCACCGGCGCCAACGTGGCGCCGCCGCGCCAGCCTGCTAAGCATTTTCCGGTAGGGCTGCGGCTCTGGCGACAGCTCCCACGCCCGAACAGCCAGGAGGGAAAGCCGTGCCTCGTTGGAAAGCTCTTTGGCAGCCGCTCGCGTGGCCCCACAGCCCGTGGGGCTGCGGGCTTTTCGGCGGCCGTCAGCCTCGGCGCCACCGGTGCCCACGTGTCGCCGCCGCGCCAGCCTGCGAAGCATTTTCCGGTAGGGCCGCGTCTCTGGCGACAGCTCCCACGCCCGAAGAGCCAGGAGGGAAAGCCGTGCCTCGTTGGAAAGCTCTTTGGCAGCCGCTCGCGTGGCCCCACAGCCCGTGGGGCTGCGGGCTTTTCGGCGGCCGTCAGCCTCGGCGACACCGGTGCCCACGTGGCACCGCCGCGCCAGCCTGCGAAGCATTTTCCGGTAGGGCCGCGTCTCTGGCGACACCTCCCACGCCCGAAGAGCCAGGAGGGAAAGCCGTGCCTTGTTGGAAAGCTCTTTGGCAGCCGCTCGCGTGGCCCCACAGCCCGTGGGGCTGCGGGCTTTCCGGCGGCCGTCAGCCTCGGCGACACCGGTGCCCACGTGGCGCCGCCACGCCAGCCTGCGAAGCATTTTCCGGTAGGGCCGCGGCTCTGGCGACAGCTCCCACGCCCGAAGAGCCAGGAGGGAAAGCCGTGCCTCGTTGGAAAGCTCTTTGGCAGCTGCTCGCGTGGCCCCACAGCCCGTGGGGCTGCGGGCTTTTCAGCGGCCGTCAGCCTCAGCGACACCAGTGCCCACGTGGCGCCGCCGCGCCAGCCTGCGAAGCATTTTCCGGTAGGGCCGCGTCTCTGGCGACAGCTCCCACGCCCGAAGAGCCAGGAGGGAAAGCTGTGCCTCGTTGGAAAGCTCTTTGGCAGCCGCTCGCGTGGCCCCACAGCCCGTGGGGCTGCGGGCTTTTCGGCGGCCGTTAGCGTCGGCGACACAAGTGCCCACGTGGCGCCGCTGCGCCAGCCTGCAAAGCATTTTCCGGTAGGGCCGCGTCTCTGGCGACAGCTCCCACGCCCGAAGAGCCAGGAGGGAAAGCCGTGCCTCGTTGGAAAGCTCTTTGGCAGCCGCTCGCGTGGCCCCACAGCCCGTGGGGCTGCGTGCATTCCGGCAGCCGTCAGCCTCGGCGCCACCGGCGCCAACGTGGCGCCGCCGCGCCAGCCTGCTAAGCATTTTCCGGTAGGGCCGCGTCTCTGGCGACAGCTCCCACGCCCGAAGAGCCAGGAGGGAAAGCCGTGCCTCGTTGGAAAGCTCTTTGGCAGCCGCTCGCGTGGCCCCACAGCCCGTGGGGCTGCGGGCTTTCCGGCGGCCGTCAGCCTCGGCGACACCTGCGCCCACGTGGCGCCGCCGCGCCAGCCCGCGAAGCATTTTCCGGTAGGGCTGCGTCTCTGGCGACAGCTCCCACGCCCGAAGAGCCAGGAGGGAAAGCCGTGCCTCCTTGGAAACCTCTTTGGCAGCCGCTCGCGTGGCCCCACAGCCCGTGGGGCTGCGGGCTTTCCGGCGGCCGTCAGCCTCGGCGCCACCTGCGCCAACGTGGCGCCGCCGCGCCAGCCTGCGAAGCATTTTCCGGTAGGGCCGCGGCTCTGGCGACAGCTCCCACGCCCGAAGAGCCAGGAGGGAAAGCCGTGCCTCGTTGGAAAACTCTTTGGCAGCCGCTCGCGTGGCCCCACAGCCCGTGGGGCTGCGGGCTTTCCGGCGGCCGTCAGCCTCGGCACCACCGGTGCCCACGTGGCGCCGCCGCGCCAGCCTGCGAAGCATTTTCCGGTAGGGCCGCGTCTCTGGCGACAGCTCCCACGCCCGAAGAGCCAGGAGGGAAAGCCGTGCCTCGTTGGAAAGCTCTTTGGCAGCCGCTGGCGTGGCCCCACAGCCCGTGGGGCTGCGGGCTTTCCGGCGGCCGTCAGCCTCGGCGACACCGGTGCCCACGTGGCGCCACCGAGCCAGCCTACGAAGCATTTTCCGGTAGGGCCGCGGCTCTGGCGACAGCTCCCACCCCCGAAGAGCCAGGAGGGAAAGCCGTGCCTCGTTGGAAAGCTCTTTGGCAGCCGCTCGCGTGGCCCCACAGCCCGTGGGGCTGCGGGCTTTTCGGCGGCCGTCAGCCTCGGCGCCACCGGTGCCCACGTGGCGTCGCCGCGCCAGCCTGCGAAGCATTTTCCGGTAGGGCCGCGTCTCTGGCGACAGCTCCCACGCCCGAAGAGCCAGGAGGGAAAGCCGTGCCTCGTTGGAAAGCTCTTTGGCAGCTGCTCGCGTGGCCCCACAGCCCGTGGGGCTGCAGGCTTTCCGGCGGCCGTCAGCCTCGGCGACACCTGCGCCCACGTGGCGCCGCTGCGCCAGCCTGCGAAGCATTTTCCGGTAGGGCCGCGTCTCTGGCGACAGCTCCCACGCCCGAAGAGCCAGGAGGGAAAGCCGTGCCTCGTTGGAAAGCTCTTTGGCAGCTGCTCGCGTGGCCCCACAGCCCGTGGGGCTGCGGGCTTTCCGGCGGCTGTCAGCCTCGGCGACACCAGTGCCCACCTGGCACCGCCGCGCCAGCCTGCGAAGCATTTTCCGGTAGGGCCGCGTCTCTGGCGACAGCTCCCACGCCCGAAGAGCCAGGAGGGAAAGCCGTGCCTCGTTGGAAAGCTCTTTGGCAGCCGCTCGCGTGGCCCCACAGCCCGTGGGGCTGCGTGCATTCCGGCAGCCGTCAGCCTCGGCGCCACCGGCGCCAACGTGGCGCCGCCGCGCCAGCCTGCTAAGCATTTTCCGGTAGGGCTGCGGCTCTGGCGACAGCTCCCACGCCCGAACAGCCAGGAGGGAAAGCCGTGCCTCGTTGGAAAGCTCTTTGGCAGCCGCTCGCGTGGCCCCACAGCCCGTGGGGCTGCGGGCTTTTCGGCGGCCGTCAGCCTCGGCGCCACCGGTGCCCACGTGGCACCGCCGCGCCAGCCTGCGAAGCATTTTCCGGTAGGGCCGCGTCTCTGGCTACAGCTCCCACGCCCGAAGAGCCAGGAGGGAAAGCCGTGCCTCGTTGGAAAGCTCTTTGGCAGCCGCTCGCGTGGCCCCACAGCCCGTGGGGCTGCGTGCTTTCCGGCGGCCGTCAGCCTCGGCGACTCCCGCGCCCACGTGGCGCCGCCGCGCCAGCCTGCGAAGTATTTTCCGGTAGGGACGCGTCTCTGGCGACAGCTCCCACGCCCGAAGAGCCAGGAGGGAAAGCCGTGCCTCGTTGGAAAGCTCTTTGGCAGCCGCTCGCGTGGCCCCACAGCCCGTGGGGCTGCGGGCTTTTCGGCGGCCGTCAGCCTCGGCGACACCAGTGCCCACGTGGCGCCGCCGAGCCAGCCTGCGAAGCATTTTCCGGTAGGGCCGCGGCTCTGGCGACAGCTCCCACGCCCGAAGAGCCAGGAGGGAAAGCCGTGCCTCGTTGGAAAGCTCTTTGGCAGCCGCTCGCGTGGCCCCACAGCCCGTGGGGCTGCGGGCTTTCCGGCGGCCGTCAGCCTCAGCGACACCGGCGCCCACGTGGCGCCGCCGCGCCAGCCTGCGAAGCATTTTCCGGTAGGGCCGCGGCTCTGGCGACAGCTCCCACGCCCGAAGTGCCAGGAGGGAAAGCCATGCCTCGTTGGAAAGCTCTTTGGCAGCCGCTCGCGTGGCCCCACAGCCCGTGGGACTGCGGGCTTTCCGGCGGCCGTCAGCCTCGGCGACACCGGCGCCCACGTGTCGCCGCCGCGCCAGCCTGCGAAGCATTTTCCGGTAGGGCTGCGGCTCTGGCGACAGCTCCCACGCCCGAAGAGCCAGGAGGGAAAGCTGTGCCTCCTTGGAAAGCTCTTTGGCAGCCGCTCGTGTGGCCCCACAGCCCGTGGGGCTGCGGGCTTTCCGGCGGCCGTCAGCCTCGGCGCCACTGGCGCCCACGTGGCGCCGCCGCGCCAGCCTGCAAAGCATTTTCCGGTAGGGCCGCGGCTCTGGCGACAGCTCCCACGCCCGAAGAGCCAGGAGGGAAAGCCATGCCTCGTTGGAAAGCTCTTTGGCAGCCGCTCGCGTGGCCCCACAGCCCGTGGGGCTGCGGGCTTTCCGGCGGCCGTCAGCCTCGGCGCCACCTGCGCCCACGTGGCGCCGCCGAGCCAGCCTGCAAAGCATTTTCCGGTAGGGCCGCGTCTCTGGCGACAGCTCCCACGCCCGAAGAGCCAGGAGGGAAAGCCGTGCCTCGTTGGAAAGCTCTTTGGCAGCCGCTCGCGTGGCCCCACAGCCCGTGGGGCTGCGGGCTTTCCGGCGGCCGTCAGCCTCGGCAACACCAGCGCCCACCTGACGACGCCGCGCAAACCTACGAAGCATTTTCCGGTAGGGCCGCGTCTCTGGCGACAGCTCCCACGCCCGAAGAGCCAGGAGGGAAAGCCGTGCCTCGTTGGAAAGCTCTTTGGCAGCCGCTGGCGTGGCCCCACAGCCCGTGGGGCTGCGGGCTTTCCAGCAGCCGTCAGCCTCGGCGCCACCTGCGCCCACGTGGCGCCGCCGAGCCAGCCTGCGAAGCATTTTCCGGTAGGGCCGCGTCTCTGGCGACAGCTCCCACGCCCGAAGAGCCAGGAGGGAAAGCCGTGCCTCGTTGGAAAGCTCTTTGGCAGCCGCTCGCGTGGCCCCACAGCCCGTGGGGCTGCGGGCTTTCCGGCGGCCGTCAGCCTCGGCAACACCAGCGCCCACCTGACGACGCCGCGCAAACCTACGAAGCATTTTCCGGTAGGGCCGCGTCTCTGGCGACAGCTCCCACGCCCGAAGAGCCAGGAGGGAAAGCCGTGCCTCATTGGAAAGCTCTTTGGCAGCCGCTCGCGTGGCCCCACATCCCGTGGGGCTGCGGGCTTTCCGGCGGCCGTCAGCCTCGGCGACACCTGCGCCCACGTGGCGCCGCCGCGCCAGCCCGCGAAGCATTTTCCGGTAGGGCCGCGGCTCTGGCGACAGCTCCCACGCCCGAAGAGCCAGGAGGGAAAGCCGTGCCTCGTTGGAAAGCTCTTTGGCAGCCGCTCGCGTGGCCCCACAGCCCGTGGGGCTGCGGGCTTTTCGGCGGCCGTCAGCCTCGGCGCCACCGGTGCCCACGTGGCGCCGCCACGCCAGCCTGCGAAGCATTTTCCGGTAGGGCCGCGTCTCTGGCGACAGCTCCCACGCCCGAAGAGCCAGGAGGGAAAGCCGTGCCTCGTTGGAAAGCTCTTTGGCAGCCGCTCGCGTGGCCCCACAGCCCGTGGGGCTGCGGGCTTTCCGGCGGCCGTCAGCCTCGGCGACACCGGTGCCCACGTGTCGCCGCCACGCCAGCCTGCGAAGCATTTTCCGGTAGGGCCGCGGCTCTGGCGACAGCTCCCACGCCCGAAGAGCCAGGAGGGAAAGCCGTGCCTCGTTGGAAAGCTCTTTGGCAGCTGCTCGCGTGGCCCCACAGCCCGTGGGGCTGCGGGCTTTTCAGCGGCCGTCAGCCTCGGCGCCACCGGTGCCCACGTGGCGCCGCCGCGCCAGCCTGCGAAGCATTTTCCGGTAGGGCCGCGTCTCTGGCGACAGCTCCCACGCCCGAAGAGCCAGGAGGGAAAGCTGTGCCTCGTTGGAAAGCTCTTTGGCAGCCGCTCGCGTGGCCCCACAGCCCGTGGGGCTGCGGGCTTTCCGGCGGCCGTCAGCGTCGGCGACACAAGTGCCCACGTGGCGCCGCCGCGCCAGCCTGCGAAGCATTTTCCGGTAGGGCCGCGTCTCTGGCGACAGCTCCCACGCCCGAAGAGCCAGGAGGGAAAGCCGTGCCTCGTTGCAAAGCTCTTTGGCAGCCGCTCGCGTGGCCCCACAGCCCGTGTGGCTGCGGGCTTTCCGGCAGCCATCAGCCTCGGCGCCACCTGCGCCCACGTGGCGCCGCCGCGCCAGCCTGCGAAGCATTTTCCGGTAGGGCCGCGGCTCTGGCGACAGCTCCCACGCCCGAAGAGCCAGGAGGGAAAGCCGTGCCTCCTTGGAAAGCTCTTTGGCAGCCGCTCGCGTGGCCCCACAGCCCGTGGGGCTGCGGGCTTTCCGGCGGCCGTCAGCCTCGGCGCCACCTGCGCCCACGTGGCGCCGCCACGCCAGCCTGCGAAGCATTTTCCGGTAGGGCCGCGTCTCTGGCGACAGCTCCCACGCCCGAAGAGCCAGGAGGGAAAGCCGTGCCTCGTTGGAAAACTCTTTGGCAGCCGCTCGCGTGGCCCCACAGCCCGTGGGGCTGCGGGCATTCTGGCAGCCGTCAGCCTCGGTGACACCGGCGCCCACGTGTCGCCGCCACGCCAGCCTGCGAAGCATTTTCCGGTAGGGCCGCGGCTCTGGCGACAGCTCCCACGCCCGAAGAGCCAGGAGGGAAAGCCGTGCCTCGTTGGAAAGCTCTTTGGCAGCTGCTCGCGTGGCCCCACAGCCCGTGGGGCTGCGGGCTTTTCAGCGGCCGTCAGCCTCAGCGACACCAGTGCCCACGTGGCGCCGCCGCGCCAGCCTGCGAAGCATTTTCCGGTAGGGCCGCGGCTCTGGCGACAGCTCCCACGCCCAAAGAGCCAGGAGGGAAAGCCGTGCCTCGTTGGAAAGCTCTTTGGCAGCCGCTCGCGTGGCCCCACAGCCCGTGGGGCTGCGGGCATTCCGGCAGCCGTCAGCCTCGGCGCCACCGGTGCCCACGTGGCGCCGCCGCGCCAGCCTGCGAAGCATTTTCCGGTAGGGCCGCGGCTCTGGCGACAGCTCCCACGCCCGAAGAGCCAGGAGGGAAAGCCGTGCCTCGTTGGAAAGCTCTTTGGCAGCTGCTCGCGTGGCCCCACAGCCCGTGGGGCTGCGGGCTTTCCGGCGGCCGTCAGCCTCGGCGACACCGGCGCCCACGTGTCGCCGCCGCGCCAGCCTGCGAAGCATTTTCCGGTAGGGCCGCGTCTCTGGCGACAGCTCCCACGCCCGAAGAGCCAGGAGGGAAAGCTGTGCCTCCTTGGAAAGCTCTTTGGCAGCCGCTCGCATAGCCCCACAGCCCGTGGGGCTGCGGGCTTTCCGGCGGCCGTCAGCCTCGGCGACACTGGCGCCCACATGGCGCCGCCGCGCCAGCCTGCGAAGCATTTTCCGGTAGGGCCGCGTCTCTGGCGACAGCTCCCACGCCCGAAGAGCCAGGAGGGAAAGCCGTGCCTCGTTGGAAAGCTCTTTGGCAGCCGCTCGCGTGGCCCCACAGCCCGTGGGGCTGCGGGCTTTCCGGCGGCCGTCAGCCTCGGCGCCACTGGCGCCCACATGGCGCCCCCACGCCAGCCTGCGAAGCATTTTCCGGTAGGGCCGCGTCTCTGGCGACAGCTCCCACGCCCGAAGAGCCAGGAGGGAAAGCCGTGCCTCGTTGGAAAGCTCTTTGGCAGCCGCTCGCGTGGCCCCACAGCCCGTGGGGCTGCGGGCTTTCCGGCGGCCATCAGCCTCGGCGACACCAGCGCCCACCTGACGACGCCGCGCAAACCTGCGAAGCATTTTCCGGTAGGGCCGCGGCTCTGGCGACAGCTCCCACGCCCGAAGAGCCAGGAGGGAAAGCCGTGCCTCGTTGGAAAGCTCTTTGGCAGCCGCTCGCGTGGCCCCACAGCCCGTGGGGCTGCGGGCTTTCCGGCGGCCGTCAGCCTCGGCGCCACCTGCGCCCACGTGGCGCCGCCGCGCCAGCCTGCGAAGCATTTTCCGGTAGGGTCGCGGCTCTGGCGACAGCTCCCACGCCCGAAGAGCCAGGAGGGAAAGCCGTGCCTCGTTGGAAAGCTCTTTGGCAGATGCTCGCGTGGCCCCACAGCCCGTGGGGCTGCGGGCTTTCCGGCGGCCGTCAGCCTCGGCGACACCGGCGCCCACGTGGCGCCGCCGAGCCAGCCTGCGAAGCATTTTCCGGTAGGGCCGCGGCTCTGGCGACAGCTCCCACGCCCGAAGAGCCAGGAGGGAAAGCCGTGCCTCGTTGTAAAGCTCTTTGGCAGCCGCTCGCGTGGCCCCAAAGCCCGTGGGGCTGCGGGCTTTCCGGCGGCCGTCAGCCTCGGCGACACCGGCGCCCACGTGTCGCCGCCGCGCCAGCCTGCGAAGCATTTTCCGGTAGGGCTGCGGCTCTGGCGACAGCTCCCACGCCCGAAGAGCTAGGAGGGAAAGCCGTGCCTCGTTGGAAAGCTCTTTGGCAGCCGCTCGCGTGGCCCCACAGCCCGTGGGGCTGCGGGCTTTTCGGCGGCCGTCAGCCTCGGCACCACCGGTGCCCACGTGGCACCGCCACGCCAGCCTGTGAAGCATTTTCCGGTAGGGCCGCGTCTCTGGCGACAGCTCCCACGCCCAAAGAGCCAGGAGGGAAAGCCGTGCCTCGTTGGAAAGCTCTTTGGCAGCCGCTCGCGTGGCCCCACAGCCCGTGGGGCTGCGGGCTTTTCGGCGGCCGTCAGCCTCGGCGCCACCGGTGCCCACGTGGCGCCGCCGCGCCAGCCTGCGAAGCATTTTCCGGTAGGGCCGCGTCTCTGGCGACAGCTCCCACGCCCGAAGAGCCAGGAGGGAAAGCCGTGCCTCGTTGGAAAGCTCTTTGGCAGCCGCTCGCGTGGCCCCACAGCCCGTGGGGCTGCGGGCTTTCCGGCGGCCGTCAGCCTCGGCGACACCTGCGCCCACGTGGCGCCGCCGCGCCAGCCCGCGAAGCATTTTCTGGTAGGGCCGCGGCTCTGGCGACAGCTCCCACGCCCGAAGAGCCAGGAGGGAAAGCCGTGCCTCGTTGGAAAGCTCTTTGGCAGCCGCTCGCGTGGCCCCACAGCCCGTGGGGGTGCGTGCATTCCGGCAGCCGTCAGCCTCGGCGCCACCGGCGCCAACGTGGCGCCGCCGCGCCAGCCTGCTAAGCATTTTCCGGTAGGGCTGCGGCTCTGGCGACAGCTCCCACGCCCGAAGAGCCAGGAGGGAAAGCCGTGCCTCGTTGGAAAGCTCTTTGGCAGCCGCTCGCGTGGCCCCACAGCCCGTGGGGCTGCGGGCTTTTCGGCGGCCGTCAGCCTCGGCGCCACCGGTGCCCACGTGTCGCCGCCGCGCCAGCCTGCGAAGCATTTTCCGGTAGGGCCGCGTCTCTGGCGACAGCTCCCACGCCCGAAGAGCCAGGAGGGAAAGCCGTGCCTCGTTGGAAAGCTCTTTGGCAGCCGCTCGCGTGGCCCCACAGCCCGTGGGGCTGCGGGCTTTTCGGCGGCCGTCAGCCTCGGCGCCACCGGTGCCCACGTGGCACCGCCGCGCCAGCCTGCGAAGCATTTTCCGGTAGGGCCGCGTCTCTGGCGACACCTCCCACGCCCGAAGAGCCAGGAGGGAAAGCCGTGCCTTGTTGGAAAGCTCTTTGGCAGCTGCTCGCGTGGCCCCACAGCCCGTGGGGCTGCGGGCTTTTCAGCGGCCGTCAGCCTCAGCGACACCAGTGCCCACGTGGCGCCGCCGCGCCAGCCTGCGAAGCATTTTCCGGTAGGGCCGCGTCTCTGGCGACAGCTCCCACGCCCGAAGAGCCAGGAGGGAAAGCTGTGCCTCGTTGGAAAGCTCTTTGGCAGCCGCTCGCGTGGCCCCACAGCCCGTGGGGCTGCGGGCTTTTCGGCGGCCGTTAGCGTCGGCGACACAAGTGCCCACGTGGCGCCGCTGCGCCAGCCTGCAAAGCATTTTCCGGTAGGGCCGCGTCTCTGGCGACAGCTCCCACGCCCGAAGAGCCAGGAGGGAAAGCCGTGCCTCGTTGGAAAGCTCTTTGGCAGCCGCTCGCGTGGCCCCACAGCCCGTGGGGCTGCGTGCATTCCGGCAGCCGTCAGCCTCGGCGCCACCGGCGCCAACGTGGCGCCGCCGCGCCAGCCTGCTAAGCATTTTCCGGTAGGGCCGCGTCTCTGGCGACAGCTCCCACGCCCGAAGAGCCAGGAGGGAAAGCCGTGCCTCGTTGGAAAGCTCTTTGGCAGCCACTCGCGTGGCCCCACAGCCCGTGGGGCTGCGGGCTTTCCGGCGGCCGTCAGCCTCGGCGACACCTGCGCCCACGTGGCGCCGCCGCGCCAGCCCGCGAAGCATTTTCCGGTAGGGCTGCGTCTCTGGCGACAGCTCCCACGCCCGAAGAGCCAGGAGGGAAAGCCGTGCCTCCTTGGAAAGCTCTTTGGCAGCCGCTCGCGTGGCCCCACAGCCCGTGGGGCTGCGGGCTTTCCGGCGGCCGTCAGCCTCGGCGCCACCTGCGCCAACGTGGCGCCGCCGCGCCAGCCTGCGAAGCATTTTCCGGTAGGGCCGCGGCTCTGGCGACAGCTCCCACGCCCGAAGAGCCAGGAGGGAAAGCCGTGCCTCGTTGGAAAACTCTTTGGCAGCCGCTCGCGTGGCCCCACAGCCCGTGGGGCTGCGGGCTTTCCGGCGGCCGTCAGCCTCGGCACCACCGGTGCCCACGTGGCGCCGCCGCGCCAGCCTGCGAAGCATTTTCCGGTAGGGCCGCGTCTCTGGCGACAGCTCCCACGCCCGAAGAGCCAGGAGGGAAAGCCGTGCCTCGTTGGAAAGCTCTTTGGCAGCCGCTGGCGTGGCCCCACAGCCCGTGGGGCTGCGGGCTTTCCGGCGGCCGTCAGCCTCGGCGACACCGGTGCCCACGTGGCGCCACCGAGCCAGCCTACGAAGCATTTTCCGGTAGGGCCGCGGCTCTGGCGACAGCTCCCACCCCCGAAGAGCCAGGAGGGAAAGCCGTGCCTCGTTGGAAAGCTCTTTGGCAGCCGCTCGCGTGGCCCCACAGCCCGTGGGGCTGCGGGCTTTTCGGCGGCCGTCAGCCTCGGCGCCACCGGTGCCCACGTGGCGTCGCCGCGCCAGCCTGCGAAGCATTTTCCGGTAGGGCCGCGTCTCTGGCGACAGCTCCCACGCCCGAAGAGCCAGGAGGGAAAGCCGTGCCTCGTTGGAAAGCTCTTTGGCAGCTGCTCGCGTGGCCCCACAGCCCGTGCGGCTGCAGGCTTTCCGGCGGCCGTCAGCCTCGGCGACACCTGCGCCCACGTGGCGCCGCTGCGCCAGCCTGCGAAGCATTTTCCGGTAGGGCCGCGTCTCTGGCGACAGCTCCCACGCCCGAAGAGCCAGGAGGGAAAGCCGTGCCTCGTTGGAAAGCTCTTTGGCAGCTGCTCGCGTGGCCCCACAGCCCGTGGGGCTGCGGGCTTTCCGGCGGCTGTCAGCCTCGGCGACACCAGTGCCCACCTGGCACCGCCGCGCCAGCCTGCGAAGCATTTTCCGGTAGGGCCGCGTCTCTGGCGACAGCTCCCACGCCCGAAGAGCCAGGAGGGAAAGCCGTGCCTCGTTGGAAAGCTCTTTGGCAGCCGCTCACGTGGCCCCACAGCCCGTGGGGCTGCGTGCATTCCGGCAGCCGTCAGCCTCGGCGCCACCGGCGCCAACGTGGCGCCGCCGCGCCAGCCTGCTAAGCATTTTCCGGTAGGGCTGCGGCTCTGGCGACAGCTCCCACGCCCGAACAGCCAGGAGGGAAAGCCGTGCCTCGTTGGAAAGCTCTTTGGCAGCCGCTCGCGTGGCCCCACAGCCCGTGGGGCTGCGGGCTTTTCGGCGGCCGTCAGCCTCGGCGCCACCGGTGCCCACGTGGCACCGCCGCGCCAGCCTGCGAAGCATTTTCCGGTAGGGCCGCGTCTCTGGCTACAGCTCCCACGCCCGAAGAGCCAGGAGGGAAAGCCGTGCCTCGTTGGAAAGCTCTTTGGCAGCCGCTCGCGTGGCCCCACAGCCCGTGGGGCTGCGTGCTTTCCGGCGGCCGTCAGCCTCGGCGACTCCCGCGCCCACGTGGCGCCGCCGCGCCAGCCTGCGAAGTATTTTCCGGTAGGGACGCGTCTCTGGCGACAGCTCCCACGCCCGAAGAGCCAGGAGGGAAAGCCGTGCCTCGTTGGAAAGCTCTTTGGCAGCCGCTCGCGTGGCCCCACAGCCCGTGGGGCTGCGGGCTTTTCGGCGGCCGTCAGCCTCGGCGACACCAGTGCCCACGTGGCGCCGCCGAGCCAGCCTGCGAAGCATTTTCCGGTAGGGCCGCGGCTCTGGCGACAGCTCCCACGCCCGAAGAGCCAGGAGGGAAAGCCGTGCCTTGTTGGAAAGCTCTTTGGCAGCCGCTCGCGTGGCCCCACAGCCCGTGGGGCTGCGGGCTTTCCGGCGGCCGTCAGCCTCAGCGACACCGGCGCCCACGTGGCGCCGCCGCGCCAGCCTGCGAAGCATTTTCCGGTAGGGCTGCGGCTCTGGCGACAGCTCCCACGCCCGAAGAGCCAGGAGGGAAAGCTGTGCCTCCTTGGAAAGCTCTTTGGCAGCCGCTCGTGTGGCCCCACAGCCCGTGGGGCTGCGGGCTTTCCGGCGGCCGTCAGCCTCGGCGCCACTGGCGCCCACGTGGCGCCGCCGCGCCAGCCTGCAAAGCATTTTCCGGTAGGGCCGCGGCTCTGGCGACAGCTCCCACGCCCGAAGAGCCAGGAGGGAAAGCCATGCCTCGTTGGAAAGCTCTTTGGCAGCCGCTCGCGTGGCCCCACAGCCCGTGGGGCTGCGGGCTTTCCGGCGGCCGTCAGCCTCGGCGCCACCTGCGCCCACGTGGCGCCGCCGAGCCAGCCTGCGAAGCATTTTCCGGTAGGGCCGCGTCTCTGGCGACAGCTCCCACGCCCGAAGAGCCAGGAGGGAAAGCCGTGCCTCGTTGGAAAGCTCTTTGGCAGCCGCTCGCGTGGCCCCACAGCCCGTGGGGCTGCGGGCTTTCCGGCGGCCGTCAGCCTCGGCAACACCAGCGCCCACCTGACGACGCCGCGCAAACCTACGAAGCATTTTCCGGTAGGGCCGCGTCTCTGGCGACAGCTCCCACGCCCGAAGAGCCAGGAGGGAAAGCCGTGCCTCGTTGGAAAGCTCTTTGGCAGCCGCTGGCGTGGCCCCACAGCCCGTGGGGCTGTGGGCTTTCCAGCGGCCGTCAGCCTCGGCGCCACCTGCGCCCACGTGGCGCCGCCGAGCCAGCCTGCGAAGCATTTTCCGGTAGGGCCGCGTCTCTGGCGACAGCTCCCACGCCCGAAGAGCCAGGAGGGAAAGCCGTGCCTCGTTGGAAAGCTCTTTGGCAGCCGCTCGCGTGGCCCCACAGCCCGTGGGGCTGCGGGCTTTCCGGCGGCCGTCAGCCTCGGCAACACCAGCGCCCACCTGACGACGCCGCGCAAACCTACGAAGCATTTTCCGGTAGGGCCGCGTCTCTGGCGACAGCTCCCACGCCCGAAGAGCCAGGAGGGAAAGCCGTGCCTCATTGGAAAGCTCTTTGGCAGCCGCTCGCGTGGCCCCACATCCCGTGGGGCTGCGGGCTTTCCGGCGGCCGTCAGCCTCGGCGACACCTGCGCCCACGTGGCGCCGCCGCGCCAGCCCGCGAAGCATTTTCCGGTAGGGCCGCGGCTCTGGCGACAGCTCCCACGCCCGAAGAGCCAGGAGGGAAAGCCGTGCCTCGTTGGAAAGCTCTTTGGCAGCCGCTCGCGTGGCCCCACAGCCCGTGGGGCTGCGGGCTTTTCGGCGGCCGTCAGCCTCGGCGCCACCGGTGCCCACGTGGCGCCGCCACGCCAGCCTGCGAAGCATTTTCCGGTAGGGCCGCGTCTCTGGCGACAGCTCCCACGCCCGAAGAGCCAGGAGGGAAAGCCGTGCCTCGTTGGAAAGCTCTTTGGCAGCCGCTCGCGTGGCCCCACAGCCCGTGGGGCTGCGGGCTTTCCGGCGGCCGTCAGCCTCGGCGACACCGGTGCCCACGTGTCGCCGCCACGCCAGCCTGCGAAGCATTTTCCGGTAGGGCCGCGGCTCTGGCGACAGCTCCCACGCCCGAAGAGCCAGGAGGGAAAGCCGTGCCTCGTTGGAAAGCTCTTTGGCAGCTGCTCGCGTGGCCCCACAGCCCGTGGGGCTGCGGGCTTTTCAGCGGCCGTCAGCCTCGGCGCCACCGGTGCCCACGTGGCGCCGCCGCGCCAGCCTGCGAAGCATTTTCCGGTAGGGCCGCGTCTCTGGCGACAGCTCCCACGCCCGAAGAGCCAGGAGGGAAAGCTGTGCCTCGTTGGAAAGCTCTTTGGCAGCCGCTCGCGTGGCCCCACAGCCCGTGGGGCTGCGGGCTTTTCGGCGGCCGTCAGCGTCGGCGACACAAGTGCCCACGTGGCGCCGCCGCGCCTGCCTGCGAAGCATTTTCCGGTAGGGCCGCGTCTCTGGCGACAGCTCCCACGCCCGAAGAGCCAGGAGGGAAAGCCGTGCCTCGTTGCAAAGCTCTTTGGCAGCCGCTCGCGTGGCCCCACAGCCCGTGTGGCTGCGGGCTTTCCGGCAGCCATCAGCCTCGGCGCCACCTGCGCCCACGTGGCGCCGCCGCGCCAGCCTGCGAAGCATTTTCCGGTAGGGCCGCGGCTCTGGCGACAGCTCCCACGGCCGAAGAGCCAGGAGGGAAAGCCGTGCCTCCTTGGAAAGCTCTTTGGCAGCCGCTCGCGTGGCCCCACAGCCCGTGGGGCTGCGGGCTTTCCGGCGGCCGTCAGCCTCGGCGCCACCTGCGCCCACGTGGCGCCGCCACGCCAGCCTGCGAAGCATTTTCCGGTAGGGCCGCGTCTCTGGCGACAGCTCCCACGCCCGAAGAGCCAGGAGGGAAAGCCGTGCCTCGTTGGAAAACTCTTTGGCAGCCGCTCGCGTGGCCCCACAGCCCGTGGGGCTGCGGGCATTCTGGCAGCCGTCAGCCTCGGTGACACCGGCGCCCACGTGTCGCCGCCACGCCAGCCTGCGAAGCATTTTCCGGTAGGGCCGCGGCTCTGGCGACAGCTCCCACGCCCGAAGAGCCAGGAGGGAAAGCCGTGCCTCGTTGGAAAGCTCTTTGGCAGCTGCTCGCGTGGCCCCACAGCCCGTGGGGCTGCGGGCTTTTCAGCGGCCGTCAGCCTCAGCGACACCAGTGCCCACGTGGCGCCGCCGCGCCAGCCTGCGAAGCATTTTCCGGTAGGGCCGCGTCTCTGGCGACAGCTCCCACGCCCGAAGAGCCAGGAGGGAAAGCTGTGCCTCGTTGGAAAGGTCTTTGGCAGCCGATCGCGTGGCCCCACAGCCCGTGGGGCTGCGGGCTTTTCGGCGGCCGTTAGCGTCGGCGACACAAGTGCCCACGTGGCGCCGCTGCGCCAGCCTGCAAAGCATTTTCCGGTAGGGCCGCGTCTCTGGCGACAGCTCCCACGCCCGAAGAGCCAGGAGGGAAAGCCGTGCCTCGTTGGAAAGCTCTTTGGCAGCCGCTCGCGTGGCCCCACAGCCCGTGGGGCTGCGGGCTTTTCGGCGGCCGTCAGCCTAGGCGACACCAGTGCCCACGTGGCGCCGCCGCGCCAGCCTGCGAAGCATTTTCCGGTAGGGCCGCGGCTCTGGCGACAGCTCCCACGCCCGAAGAGCCAGGAGGGAAAGCCGTGCCTCGTTGGAAACCTCTTTGGCAGCCGCTCGCGTGGCCCCACAGCTCGTGGGGCTGCGGGCTTTCCGGCAACCGTCAGCCTCGGCGCCACCTGCGCCCACGTGGCGCCGCCGCGCCAGCCTGCGAAGCATTTTCCGGTAGGGCCGCGTCTCTGGCGACAGCTCCCACGCCCGAAGAGCCAGGAGGGAAAGCCGTGCCTCGTTGGAAAGCTCTTTGGCAGCCGCTCGCGTGGCCCCACAGCCCGTGGGGCTGCGGGCATTCCGGCAGCCGTCAGCCTCGGTGACACCGGCGCCCACGTGTCGCCGCCGCGCCAGCCTGCGAAGCATTTTCCGGTAGGGCTGCGGCTCTGGCGACAGCTCCCACGCCCGAAGAGCCAGAAGGGAAAGCCGTGCCTCGTTGGAAAGCTCTTTGGCAGATGCTCGCGTGGCCCCACAGCCCGTGGGGCTGCGGGCTTTCCGGCGGCCGTCAGCCTCGGCGACACCGGTGCCCACGTGGCACCGCCGCGCCAGCCTGCGAAGCATTTTCCGGTAGGGCCGCGTCTCTGGCGACAGCTCCCACGCCCGAAGAGCCAGGAGGGAAAGCCGTGCCTCGTTGGAAAGCTCTTTGGCAGCCGCTCGCGTGGCCCCACAGCCCGTGGGGCTGCGGGCTTTCCGGCGGCCGTCAGCCTCGGCGCCACTGGCGCCCAAATGGCGCCCCCACGCCAGCCTGAGAAGCATTTTCCGGTAGGGACGCGTCTCTGGCTACAGCTCCCACGCCCGAAGAGCCAGGAGGGAAAGCCGTGCCTCGTTGGAAAGCTCTTTGGCAGCCGCTCGCGTGGCCCCACAGCCCGTGGGGCTGCGTGCTTTCCGGCGGCCGTCAGCCTCGGCGCCACCTGGGCCCACGTGGCGCCGCCGCGCCAGCCTGCGAAGTATTTTCCGGTAGGGACGCGTCTCTGGCGACAGCTCCCACGCCCGAAGAGCCAGGAGGGAAAGCCGTGCCTCGTTGGAAAGCTCTTTGGCAGCCGCTCGCGTGGCCCCACAGCCCGTGGGGCTGCGGGCTTTCCGGCGGCCGTCAGCCTCGGCGCCACCTGCGCCCACGTGGCGCCGCCGAGCCAGCCTGCGAAGCATTTTCCGGTAGGGCCGCGTCTCTGGCGACAGCTCCCACGCCCGAAGAGCCAGGAGGGAAAGCCGTGCCTCGTTGGAAAGCTCTTTGGCAGCCGCTCGCGTGGCCCACAGCCCGTGGGGCTGCGGGCTTTCCGGCGGCCGTCAGCCTCGGCAACACCAGCGCCCACCTGACGACGCCGCGCAAACCTACGAAGCATTTTCCGGTAGGGCCGCGTCTCTGGCGACAGCTCCCACGCCCGAAGAGCCAGGAGGGAAAGCCGTGCCTCGTTGGAAAGCTCTTTGGCAGCCGCTGGCGTGGCCCCACAGCCCGTGGGGCTGCGGGCTTTCCAGCGGCCGTCAGCCTCGGCGCCACCTGCGCCCACGTGGCGCCGCCGAGCCAGCCTGCGAAGCATTTTCCGGTAGGGCCGCGTCTCTGGCGACAGCTCCCACGCCCGAAGAGCCAGGAGGGAAAGCCGTGCCTCGTTGGAAAGCTCTTTGGCAGCCGCTCGCGTGGCCCCACAGCCCGTGGGGCTGCGGGCTTTCCGGCGGCCGTCAGCCTCGGCAACACCAGCGCCCACCTGACGACGCCGCGCAAACCTACGAAGCATTTTCCGGTAGGGCCGCGTCTCTGGCGACAGCTCCCACGCCCGAAGAGCCAGGAGGGAAAGCCGTGCCTCATTGGAAAGCTCTTTGGCAGCCGCTCGCGTGGCCCCACATCCCCTGGGGCTGCGGGCTTTTCGGCGGCCGTCAGCCTCGGCGACACCTGCGCCCACGTGGCGCCGCCGCGCCAGCCCGCGAAGCATTTTCCGGTAGGGCCGCGGCTCTGGCGACAGCTCCCACGCCCGAAGAGCCAGGAGGGAAAGCCGTGCCTCGTTGGAAAGCTCTTTGGCAGCCGCTCGCGTGGCCCCACAGCCCGTGGGGCTGCGGGCTTTTCGGCGGCCGTCAGCCTCGGCGCCACCGGTGCCCACGTGGCGCCGCCACGCCAGCCTGCGAAGCATTTTCCGGTAGGGCCGCGTCTCTGGCGACAGCTCCCACGCCCGAAGAGCCAGGAGGGAAAGCCGTGCCTCGTTGGAAAGCTCTTTGGCAGCCGCTCGCGTGGCCCCACAGCCCGTGGGGCTGCGGGCTTTCCGGCGGCCGTCAGCCTCGGCGACACCGGTGCCCACGTGTCGCCGCCACGCCAGCCTGCGAAGCATTTTCCGGTAGGGCCGCGGCTCTGGCGACAGCTCCCACGCCCGAAGAGCCAGGAGGGAAAGCCGTGCCTCGTTGGAAAGCTCTTTGGCAGCTGCTCGCGTGGCCCCACAGCCCGTGGGGCTGCGGGCTTTTCAGCGGCCGTCAGCCTCGGCGCCACCGGTGCCCACGTGGCGCCGCCGCGCCAGCCTGCGAAGCATTTTCCGGTAGGGCCGCGTCTCTGGCGACAGCTCCCACGCCCGAAGAGCCAGGAGGGAAAGCTGTGCCTCGTTGGAAAGCTCTTTGGCAGCCGCTCGCGTGGCCCCACAGCCCGTGGGGCTGCGGGCTTTTCGGCGGCCGTCAGCGTCGGCGACACAAGTGCCCACGTGGCGCCGCCGCGCCTGCCTGCGAAGCATTTTCCGGTAGGGCCGCGTCTCTGGCGACAGCTCCCACGCCCGAAGAGCCAGGAGGGAAAGCCGTGCCTCGTTGGAAAGCTCTTTGGCAGCCGCTCGCGTGGCCCCACAGCCCGTGTGGCTGCGGGCTTTCCGGCAGCCATCAGCCTCGGCGCCACCTGCGCCCACGTGGCGCCGCCGCGCCAGCCTGCGAAGCATTTTCCGGTAGGGCCGCGGCTCTGGCGACAGCTCCCACGGCCGAAGAGCCAGGAGGGAAAGCCGTGCCTCCTTGGAAAGCTCTTTGGCAGCCGCTCGCGTGGCCCCACAGCCCGTGGGGCTGCGGGCATTCTGGCAGCCGTCAGCCTCGGTGACACCGGCGCCCACGTGTCGCCGCCACGCCAGCCTGCGAAGCATTTTCCGGTAGGGCCGCGTCTCTGGCGACAGCTCCCACGCCCGAAGAGCCAGGAGGGAAAGCCGTGCCTCGTTGGAAAGCTCTTTGGCAGCTGCTCGCGTGGCCCCACAGCCCGTGGGGCTGCGGGCTTTTCAGCGGCCGTCAGCCTCAGCGACACCAGTGCCCACGTGGCGCCGCCGCGCCAGCCTGCGAAGCATTTTCCGGTAGGGCCGCGTCTCTGGCGACAGCTCCCACGCCCGAAGAGCCAGGAGGGAAAGCTGTGCCTCGTTGGAAAGGTCTTTGGCAGCCGATCGCGTGGCCCCACAGCCCGTGGGGCTGCGGGCTTTTCGGCGGCCGTTAGCGTCGGCGACACAAGTGCCCACGTGGCGCCGCTGCGCCAGCCTGCAAAGCATTTTCCGGTAGGGCCGCGTCTCTGGCGACAGCTCCCACGCCCGAAGAGCCAGGAGGGAAAGCCGTGCCTCGTTGGAAAGCTCTTTGGCAGCCGCTCGCGTGGCCCCACAGCCCGTGGGGCTGCGGGCTTTTCGGCGGCCGTCAGCCTAGGCGACACCAGTGCCCACGTGGCGCCGCCGCGCCAGCCTGCGAAGCATTTTCCGGTAGGGCCGCGGCTCTGGCGACAGCTCCCACGCCCGAAGAGCCAGGAGGGAAAGCCGTGCCTCGTTGGAAACCTCTTTGGCAGCCGCTCGCGTGGCCCCACAGCTCGTGGGGCTGCGGGCTTTCCGGCAACCGTCAGCCTCGGCGCCACCTGCGCCCACGTGGCGCCGCCGCGCCAGCCTGCGAAGCATTTTCCGGTAGGGCCGCGTCTCTGGCGACAGCTCCCACGCCCGAAGAGCCAGGAGGGAAAGCCGTGCCTCGTTGGAAAAGCTCTTTGGCAGCCGCTCGCGTGGCCCCACAGCCCGTGGGGCTGCGGGCATTCCGGCAGCCGTCAGCCTCGGTGACACCGGCGCCCACGTGTCGCCGCCGCGCCAGCCTGCGAAGCATTTTCCGGTAGGGCTGCGGCTCTGGCGACAGCTCCCACGCCCGAAGAGCCAGAAGGGAAAGCCGTGCCTCGTTGGAAAGCTCTTTGGCAGATGCTCGCGTGGCCCCACAGCCCGTGGGGCTGCGGGCTTTCCGGCGGCCGTCAGCCTCGGCGACACCGGTGCCCACGTGGCACCGCCGCGCCAGCCTGCGAAGCATTTTCCGGTAGGGCCGCGTCTCTGGCGACAGCTCCCACGCCCGAAGAGCCAGGAGGGAAAGCCGTGCCTCGTTGGAAAGCTCTTTGGCAGCCGCTCGCGTGGCCCCACAGCCCGTGGGGCTGCGGGCTTTCCGGCGGCCGTCAGCCTCGGCGCCACTGGCGCCCAAATGGCGCCCCCACGCCAGCCTGAGAAGCATTTTCCGGTAGGGACGCGTCTCTGGCTACAGCTCCCACGCCCGAAGAGCCAGGAGGGAAAGCCGTGCCTCGTTGGAAAGCTCTTTGGCAGCCGCTCGCGTGGCCCCACAGCCCGTGGGGCTGCGTGCTTTCCGGCGGCCGTCAGCCTCGGCGACTCCGGCGCCCACGTGGCGCCGCCGCGCCAGCCTGCGAAGTATTTTCCGGTAGGGACGCGTCTCTGGCGACAGCTCCCACGCCCGAAGAGCCAGGAGGGAAAGCCGTGCCTCGTTGGAAAGCTCTTTGGCAGCCGCTCGCGTGGCCCCACAGCCCGTGGGGCTGCGGGCTTTTCGGCGGCCGTCAGCCTCGGCGACACCAGTGCCCACGTGGCGCCGCCGAGCCAGCCTGCGAAGCATTTTCCGGTAGGGCCGCGGCTCTGGCGACAGCTCCCACGCCCGAAGAGCCAGGAGGGAAAGCCGTGCCTCGTTGGAAAGCTCTTTGGCAGCCGCTCGCGTGGCCCCACAGCCCGTGGGGCTGCAGGCTTTCCGGCGGCCGTCAGCCTCAGCGACACCGGCGCCCACGTGGCGCCGCCGCGCCAGCCTGCGAAGCATTTTCCGGTAGGGCCGCGGCTCTGGCGACAGCTCCCACGCCCGAAGTGCCAGGAGGGAAAGCCATGCCTCGTTGGAAAGCTCTTTGGCAGCCGCTCGCGTGGCCCCACAGCCCGTGGGGCTGCGGGCTTTCCGGCGGCCGTCAGCCTCGGCGACACCGGCGCCCACGTGTCGCCGCCGCGCCAGCCTGCGAAGCATTTTCCAGTAGGGCTGCGGCTCTGGCGACAGCTCCCACGCCCGAAGAGCCAGGAGGGAAAGCTGTGCCTCCTTGGAAAGCTCTTTGGCAGCCGCTCTTGTGGCCCCACAGCCCGTGGGGCTGCGGGCTTTCCGGCGGCCGTCAGCCTCGGCGCCACTGGCGCCCACGTGGCGCCGCCGCGCCAGCCTGCAAAGCATTTTCCGGTAGGGCCGCGGCTCTGGCGACAGCTCCCACGCCCGAAGAGCCAGGAGGGAAAGCCATGCCTCGTTGGAAAGCTCTTTGGCAGCCGCTCGCGTGGCCCCACAGCCCGTGGGGCTGCGGGCTTTCCGGCGGCCGTCAGCCTCGGCGCCACCTGCGCCCACGTGGCGCCGCCGAGCCAGCCTGCGAAGCATTTTCCGGTAGGGCCGCGTCTCTGGCGACAGCTCCCACGCCCGAAGAGCCAGGAGGGAAAGCCGTGCCTCGTTGGAAAGCTCTTTGGCAGCCGCTCGCGTGGCCCCACAGCCCGTGGGGCTGCGGGCTTTCCGGCGGCCGTCAGCCTCGGCAACACCAGCGCCCACCTGACGACGCCGCGCAAACCTACGAAGCATTTTCCGGTAGGGCCGCGTCTCTGGCGACAGCTCCCACGCCCGAAGAGCCAGGAGGGAAAGCCGTGCCTCGTTGGAAAGCTCTTTGGCAGCCGCTGGCGTGGCCCCACAGCCCGTGGGGCTGCGGGCTTTCCAGCGGCCGTCAGCCTCGGCGCCACCTGCGCCCACGTGGCGCCGCCGAGCCAGCCTGCGAAGCATTTTCCGGTAGGGCCGCGTCTCTGGCGACAGCTCCCACGCCCGAAGAGCCAGGAGGGAAAGCCGTGCCTCGTTGGAAAGCTCTTTGGCAGCCGCTCGCGTGGCCCCACAGCCCGTGGGGCTGCGGGCTTTCCGGCGGCCGTCAGCCTCGGCAACACCAGCGCCCACCTGACGACGCCGCGCAAACCTACGAAGCATTTTCCGGTAGGGCCGCGTCTCTGGCGACAGCTCCCACGCCCGAAGAGCCAGGAGGGAAAGCCGTGCCTCGTTGGAAAGCTCTTTGGCAGCCGCTGGCGTGGCCCCACAGCCCGTGGGGCTGCGGGCTTTCCGGCGGCCGTCAGCCTCGGCGCCACCGGTGCCCACGTCGCGCCGCCACGCCAGCCTGTGAAGCATTTTCCGGTAGGGCCGCGTCTCTGGCGACAGCTCCCACGCCCGAAGAGCCAGGAGGGAAAGACGTGCCTCGTTGGAAAGCTCTTTGGCAGCCGCTCGCGTGGCCCCACAGCCCGTGGGGCTGCGGGCTTTTCGGCGGCCGTCAGCCTCGGCGCCACCGGTGCCCACGTGGCGCCGCCGCGCCAGCCTGCGAAGCATTTTCTGGTAGGGCCGCGTCTCTGGCGACAGCTCCCACGCCCGAAGAGCCAGGAGGGAAAGCCGTGCCTCATTGGAAAGCTCTTTGGCAGCCGCTCGCGTGGCCCCACATCCCGTGGGGCTGCGGGCTTTCCGGCGGCCGTCAGCCTCGGCGACACCTGCGCCCACGTGGCGCCGCCGCGCCAGCCCGCGAAGCATTTTCCGGTAGGGCCGCGGCTCTGGCGACAGCTCCCACGCCCGAAGAGCCAGGAGGGAAAGCCGTGCCTCGTTGGAAAGCTCTTTGGCAGCCGCTCGCGTGGCCCCACAGCCCGTGGGGCTGCGGGCTTTTCGGCGGCCGTCAGCCTCGGCGCCACCGGTGCCCACGTGGCGCCGCCACGCCAGCCTGCGAAGCATTTTCCGGTAGGGCCGCGTCTCTGGCGACAGCTCCCACGCCCGAAGAGCCAGGAGGGAAAGCCGTGCCTCGTTGGAAAGCTCTTTGGCAGCCGCTCGCGTGGCCCCACAGCCCGTGGGGCTGCGGGCTTTTCGGCGGCCGTCAGCCTCGGCGCCACCGGTGCCCACGTGGCGCCGCCACGCCAGCCTGCGAAGCATTTTCCGGTAGGGCCGCGTCTCTGGCGACAGCTCCCACGCCCGAAGAGCCAGGAGGGAAAGCCGTGCCTCGTTGGAAAGCTCTTTGGCAGCCGCTCGCGTGGCCCCACAGCCCGTGGGGCTGCGGGCTTTCCGGCGGCCGTCAGCCTCGGCGACACCGGTGCCCACGTGTCGCCGCCACGCCAGCCTGCGAAGCATTTTCCGGTAGGGCCGCGGCTCTGGCGACAGCTCCCACGCCCGAAGAGCCAGGAGGGAAAGCCGTGCCTCGTTGGAAAGCTCTTTGGCAGCCGCTCGCGTGGCCCCACAGCCCGTGGGGCTGCGGGCTTTTCAGCGGCCGTCAGCCTCGGCGACACCAGTGCCCACGTGGCGCCGCCGCGCCAGCCTGCGAAGCATTTTCCGGTAGGGCCGCGTCTCTGGCGACAGCTCCCACGCCCGAAGAGCCAGGAGGGAAAGCCGTGCCTCGTTGGAAAGCTCTTTGGCAGCCGCTCGCGTGGCCCCACAGCCCGTGGGGCTGCGGGCTTTTCGGCGGCCGTCAGCGTCGGCGACACAAGTGCCCACGTGGCGCCGCCGCGCCAGCCTGCGAAGCATTTTCCGGTAGGGCCGCGTCTCTGGCGACAGCTCCCACGCCCGAAGAGCCAGGAGGGAAAGCCGTGCCTCGTTGCAAAGCTCTTTGGCAGCCGCTCGCGTGGCCCCACAGCCCGTGGGGCTGCGGGCTTTCCGGCGGCCGTCAGCCTCGGCGACACCAGTGCCCAC
Source organism: Rissa tridactyla (assembly GCF_028500815.1). Classification (NCBI taxonomy): domain Eukaryota; kingdom Metazoa; phylum Chordata; class Aves; order Charadriiformes; family Laridae; genus Rissa; species Rissa tridactyla. The sequence goes on from NW_026529547.1 coordinate 113,437, forward strand.
GTGGCGCCGCCGCGCCAGCCTGCGAAGCATTTTCCGGTAGGGCCGCGGCTCTGGCGACAGCTCCCACGCCCGAAGAGCCAGGAGGGAAAGCCGTGCCTCGTTGGAAACCTCTTTGGCAGCCGCTCGCGTGGCCCCACAGCTCGTGGGGCTGCGGGCTTTCCGGCAACCGTCAGCCTCGGCGCCACCTGCGCCCACGTGGCGCCGCCGCGCCAGCCTGCGAAGCATTTTCCGGTAGGGCCGCGTCTCTGGCGACAGCTCCCACGCCCGAAGAGCCAGGAGGGAAAGCCGTGCCTCGTTGGAAAGCTCTTTGGCAGCCGCTCGCGTGGCCCCACAGCCCGTGGGGCTGCGGGCATTCCGGCAGCCGTCAGCCTCGGTGACACCGGCGCCCACGTGTCGCCGCCGCGCCAGCCTGCGAAGCATTTTCCGGTAGGGCTGCGGCTCTGGCGACAGCTCCCACGCCCGAAGAGCCAGAAGGGAAAGCCGTGCCTCGTTGGAAAGCTCTTTGGCAGATGCTCGCGTGGCCCCACAGCCCGTGGGGCTGCGGGCTTTCCGGCGGCCGTCAGCCTCGGCGACACCGGTGCCCACGTGGCACCGCCGCGCCAGCCTGCGAAGCATTTTCCGGTAGGGCCGCGTCTCTGGCGACAGCTCCCACGCCCGAAGAGCCAGGAGGGAAAGCCGTGCCTCGTTGGAAAGCTCTTTGGCAGCCGCTCGCGTGGCCCCACAGCCCGTGGGGCTGCGGGCTTTCCGGCGGCCGTCAGCCTCGGCGCCACTGGCGCCCAAATGGCGCCCCCACGCCAGCCTGAGAAGCATTTTCCGGTAGGGACGCGTCTCTGGCTACAGCTCCCACGCCCGAAGAGCCAGGAGGGAAAGCCGTGCCTCGTTGGAAAGCTCTTTGGCAGCCGCTCGCGTGGCCCCACAGCCCGTGGGGCTGCGTGCTTTCCGGCGGCCGTCAGCCTCGGCGACTCCGGCGCCCACGTGGCTCCGCCGCGCCAGCCTGCGAAGTATTTTCCGGTAGGGGACGCGTCTCTGGCGACAGCTCCCACGCCCGAAGAGCCAGGAGGGAAAGCCGTGCCTCGTTGGAAAGCTCTTGGCAGCCGCTCGCGTGGCCCCACAGCCCGTGGGGCTGCGGGCTTTTCGGCGGCCGTCAGCCTCGGCGACACCAGTGCCCACGTGGCGCCGCCGAGCCAGCCTGCGAAGCATTTTCCGGTAGGGCCGCGGCTCTGGCGACAGCTCCCACGCCCGAAGAGCCAGGAGGGAAAGCCGTGCCTCGTTGGAAAGCTCTTTGGCAGCCGCTCGCGTGGGGCCCCACAGCCCGTGGGGCTGCGGGCTTTCCGGCGGCCGTCAGCCTCGGCGACACCGGCGCCCACGTGGCGCCACCGCGCCAGCCTGCGAAGCATTTTCCGGTAGGGCCGCGGCTCTGGCGACAGCTCCCACGCCCGAAGTGCCAGGAGGGAAAGCCATGCCTC